>NC_057799.1:583941031-584154844 GCF_018294505.1 Triticum aestivum | reverse complement strand
ATCTTCCTCTCCTAACCACCTTAGGAAGCTATCGGTTTCCAACGCACATCCATTCTTTCTCTCCATGTTTCGATCTCTAACACTCTCAACTACACAACCCCCTTTTTCCACTATGTTACGAAATGTATTTACCTCACACACCTGCCATTGCACCCCATGTCGAGCTCTCTCTCTCTCTCCCTCTCCCTCTCACCCTCTCGCGCTAAATACATGCATTGCCTATCTAGCCCCCCAACCTCTTGTGCGCACGCACGCACGTTGTCTATCTAGGTCAGTCCCTCGAGACTGTCTCACTCTTTCTTCCGCACGGCGGGCCACACTCGCTCAATCTCGCTCTCTTTACCTGAGTCTCATTTAACGTCGTTTTATTTCACACACAAATGATATATCTCCCTGTTAGGACCTTGATCGACACACTCTATACTCTCTCACACAGATTGTCTATCTAGGTCAGTCCAACGAAGCCGCCCCACTCTTTTGACCTCATGGCGGGCCACGCTCGCTCTCTCTCTCTCCCTCTCTCTCTCCCTCTCTCTCTCTCTCTCTCTCTCTCTCTCTCTCTCTTTGTATGCCTCGATTGACCTCGCTCTTTCCCGGACAAAAACGATATATCACCATGTTTGAGCCCAATTCGACTTATTCACATTGTATACTCTCTCACGCACATTGTCTATCTAGGTCACTCTCTCCAACCCGTCGCACTCTTTCGATCGCACGACGACCCTATGTGATCTATCGACCTTGCTTCCTCCCACGCACAAAATATATCTACACGTCTGTGACTGGATCATCTCTCAAGTTCTATCTTACAACCCTCACCCTTGCCAAAAGCTCAATCGGACAATATCTCTCCAGAGCATATATATTTGTTCCATGAATGTCGGACCACACTCACTTTGTCTCTCTATCTATATGTCTCTCGATTGACCTCGCTTTCTCACGCCGTATCTTCCACACATTGAAGCTACCTCTCCATCCCTCGCAAAGGCGGACCTATTTACATTGCGAGGGGCACTCCAACCTTGGATTAATTTGTGTAGGCATTTACTCCGGTCGGTTTAGATTATATTTTCGTAGCATTCGGCCCACAACTACTCGAAACACCGTTGCAACCCCCGCAACTCCCCTAGTTGATTTCCCTCTGGCTCGGTCATCACTCTCCCGCACGTCCTTTCTCGCCTTCAACGTCGCACCATGGTATTATTGCAAAAAACTCTGTTGTTCTCTTTAATTATTATAAATAAGCTACAAAACTACACACTGATAGTCCACTTGGAATGGAGCAAATTTGGACCCACAAATTAAAGTGCTACAAACTACACACCGAGGGGCCCACATGTCATGAAACAAATTTGGACCCATATACAAATTAAAAAATAAAGGACGAGGATGGAACACGCGACCAGGGCCTTCAAGCCGCACGTCAATAGGTAACATACGTAGAACAACAATGTTTGTTGTACCTCCCTTTGTTCACATAATGTTTTTATATTACCACAGCCTATTTAATTGATAACATGTAATATTATTTTTAGTACTATTCGCCTTCACTTACTGGTGGGTTCCATGTGTGCTCTCTCTCTCCTCCCCTTCTACGTTTAGACGCATGGGCAAACACGAAGAACTTGCGGACGATGTTGCCTTTGACCATATCTGGACGCATTCATAAGTTACGGCACCAGTTTCACGTGCTAGCAGCACTATTCAGTATGTACGTGCAATGCACGTTAATTTGGAAGTATATTAAGTGCATGCGGATATTAAGTTGGATATTATTTGGGTGTTATTATGTGATTAGCACTATTTTTGGCATGAAATTAACTGCACGCTAAACGTGTTGAGCGCTCGACATTGAAGCAGTCTAGGTCGTTGGATGACAAGGAATACATGTAGCTTGATGACGTTTTATATTTAATTTGATACGGCTCTAGCAGAACATTCAATCGATCAAACCATAGATTTCGTTCAGTCTGCCTCGAACTTTAAATTATACGATGATCAATCTAAAATAAACGGAAATGATAAACGTTCGGCTTTTAAGCATGGCAATCCGAACGGATTTCATGGAAAATTTAGATTACACAGCGGCGGCGGGGGCGTCTTGCGGTGGGAAGCGGCTCCTCTGCCGTGCTCTGTGTGTCGTCGGGCCGACGGCGACGATGGCGTCTTGTGCCGTTGTTTGGCGTACTCCTGGACGTTGTTGGCCCTAGCTTCAAGGAAGGCCACAATGTTCTGGACTTCGGTCTCCAGGAGCGAGTCAACTGGCGGGAGGAGGCGACTGGCGTTGGTGCAAGGAAGCGGTCGACGGTGGCCATCCATGCCGCTGAGGGGGGCACTGGCACCCGCGCGGGGACAGGCGCTGTCAACGGCGCGGCAGAGACATTCGTGTGCACGGGCACCGGCACAGGCACGCACGTCAGTGCACACGCAGGTGCATGCGCTGGCAGGTGCACGGGCACTGGCACGGGCGTGCACGTCAGTGCACGCCCAGGCGCATGCGCTGGCAGGTGCACGGGCGCGTGAAAGTCGGCGGGGCCTCATGGAACCCCATGGCATCAAGCTCGGCGACAATGTGCAGCTCCCAACCCATCAATGCCACGGGGATGGGCGCTGGCGCAGTCGGGGCAACGGGAGCCAGAACGGGAGCGGGTAAAGGTGTGGCGTCTTCCCGCAAGGCCAGTTCAAGCTCGTCCCAAAGCGCCTTATGTTCTTGAGACTCCGGCTGGGTGTCTTCCTCAGGAAACTGGAAAAGACTAAGGGCAGACCATTGTGACGCAGCATGGCGTACGTTTAGGTCAGGCTGGTTGGAGGTAGACGACAGGAGAATCGGAGAGGAAGAGAGAAAATTGTAGCGATACCGGGTAGTGCGGGGTTGATTTTAAACTGCGGCGCTGGCGACATTAAAAGTGGAAGCAGTTGGGACGAAGGTGGGCGGCGGAGCCTGGTCAAAGGGCTCGCCTCCCGGTGAGCCTGCACAGTGGTCTGCTTGCACGCCTCCCTGTCAGCCGGCGCAGTGGTCTGCTCGCACGCCTCCCGTCGACTCACACGCTTGCTCGGACGGCACCTGCCAATGAGAAGCGGGACTCGTGGCGGCACGTAAACACCCACGGTTTCAATAGTGAAAGCGTTCGCCTTAACGTGATAGGTCTTTGTGCCAAAATACCTTGGCTCTTCATTTGTGCAACTTGTCATAAGCAGCTTGTCTCAAATTGAAGAAAAAATTTACGAAGTAATATTTGTGCCATATCACGTGACCATGCTCAGTTTCAAGAACTTATGGTCACTTTTGGATTTTCTGAAATTTAAGATCCAGGATTCGAAACAATATCATAACCTGCATCATGCAATAAATTTTCAAGCCATACATCTGTCCTGTTGTATTTCTTAAGAAAGGATTTGGTCAAACATTTTGCTTAGTTAGACTTCAGACAAGTTATATATACAGAGCAAAAGGATAATCCCTCCGTACCAGTGCATTGCCTGATATATTAACTCAAGTACTAGGCATGAACAAACGGGCTCAATTCTGTGCTCATCCTGGTGTAGTAGTAGTACTAGGCAATGCAGTTGATGGGTGACCTTGGCGAGCGGTGACCGAGGGAATTGAACCGTGCTCGGCACGGTAGGTAACGTTGTTTAGTTAATTTTTTTTACACAATGTTGTCTAGTTACTAAAGCATCCCTCTGTTGTTCATCGGTAGTCATTATGGACCGGGGACATGAGAGGAATATCCTAGGGCTGGAATTCTGGCCGCCAGATATTTCGACTCGAATCGCGGAAGCTCGACTGGTTGGGGTTGCCTAATGTGCGTACCACGCACGCCACCAGAAGGACACGAGCCCGGTTTTTTTATTTTTTATTTTCTAGGATCAACACAAGCCAAGGTCTGGCTGGTACGCCGTTGGGTCCTACCATTCGGGAATACGAAAGGAACCTTTTAAGTTGCCGAACGAATCTATGTGTATTACAATGCCAGTATTTTCCTTGCAAATACTAATCTCAACGTGGTAACTGATTTATGACGAGTTGTTGAATTAGAGTGAGTTTGTGATATAGTGATCTCAACGTGGATTTCACATTTCATGATATCCCTGCTAAGTTTTTCAATGCAAATTCAAATTTAAAAGATGGACAATATGGAGGTGAGAAAACTTTGTATGTATCAAGCATATGACCACACACACACACACACAGACACCTACACACGAACACAACAACAATCCAATAAGTATAGTGCATCTATTTTTCCAAACCATGCATGTATGACACGAACTCAAAAATACTCCGTATGTTCCTAAATATTAGTCTTTTAGAGATTTCAACAAGCGACTACATACGGAATAAAATGAGTGAATCTACACTATAAAATATGTCTATATACATCCATATGTGGCAGTCCACTTGAAATCTCTAAGAAGACTAATATTTAGGAACGAAGGGAGTAAAATGTAAGACATGCATGGTCCACAATTCAATATTTACAACGAACATGAAACTGAAACATGAATATTAAGTCTAGTACTACAGTACATGCAAATGTTGTGTTTAATTAGGCGGAGCTATGATTGTCGGGGGTCACCCCCTCGACCTTAGATAAAATTGTGAAGCTCTGTTTAGGGTTGCTTAGATTATATTTTTTCCCACCCTCCCAACCACCGATTGGTTGTGCACCCCCACCCCTCCTCCCCGGGAGAATATAATGTGCCCCCATACCTTAGATGCTATATGCCGATACGAGTGGCTTGGAGCTTGTAGATATGAGATATAGCAGCTCACATGATGTCTTAATATTTTTACAGGAAACCTTGATGAGTTTGAGAATTGCATACAATTTGTACAAAAACTACTCAGATGCCCTTGGATCCCATATCCAACGACCTCGAAGCTCGTATCACCGTAGCATCTAAGATGAAGGAGGACATCATATTCTCCTGTATGTAAGAATATCATGTGCTACCACACCTTAGATGCTTTGGTGATACAAGATCTTCGGAGCCGTTGGATTTGTGACCCAACGCCTGCTCGGTGGTTCGAATGGTTTTTTGCAGAAAATCCCCCAAAGAGTTCGGCCACTGCTTACAAGCACAAAGACTGATCAGATGCCATGGGATCTCAGATCAAACAACCTCGAAGCTCGTATCACCGCAGCATCCAAGCTGCGAGAGCACCTTATGTTTTCTCGCACGGGAAAATATGAGGTGCTCCCGCACCGTAGATTCTATGGTGATACGAGTTCACGGAGATCTAACGGCCCACAGTAGGAGGTTTGAATGTTTTCGCAATATACGGCTGAGAGAGTTTGGGAATTGCGCAGAAAGTACAAGTACTACGCATGTGCCATCTGATCACTGATCATACGACCTGGATGCTCATATCACCGTAGCGGGTAATTAAGCTACAGGGAGCACCTAATATGAGCAACAGGGAGCCGTTGGATCCAAGATGCAGTGGCACACACGAGGCCTGAATGTTTTATTTGCAAAAAAAACTTTGGAGAGTTTGGAAATTGCCCATAATTACAAAGACTACTCCCAAGCCATTGGATCTCACTTCCAACGGTGTAAAAACTCGTATCACCATCTAAGCTGCGGGGTGGTTGTGATATTCTATGCCGCTGTCATTTTTGTCCGTAAACTTGCAAAATACGTGTAACTTGTGCCGTTACTTGTCTAACCGCGCAAAGTGTTTGTTCAAAAAAACCATCCTACACTGAAATATCGGAACAACACACAGGGGTCCCACTTGTCATTAATCAAATTTGGACCTAAAACTAACAAATCTGAAAGACGAGATTCGAACTCGCAACCTGGACTACAAAGCGTAAGTCGATAGCCTGAAACAACAACGGTTGTTGGCTTTGTCCCATAACTTGATTTTATACGGTATTACGTTGAGTAGAGTAGAGGGAGTGCCTCGTCTACACATGCATGACCGTTGACTCACTTACTGGTGGGTCCCAGGTCTGCGATCTCTCTCTTCTCTCCATCGTCTAATCTTTGCACGGGCACACACGAAGAGCGGCCCTAGCTTGCCGTGGTGTTACTACAACTAAAAAAAGCTTGGAAAATAAAAGAATTGCCTAGAACAAGAGACGTTGTGGCTGGTCGAGATGGAGCTAACCACACCTATCCTCCGTGCCATGTTAGCATGATGAAGCTGTGTGGCTAGTGAGGTGTTTTCGACCGACTGGCTGGGTCCCGAGGTTGAACCATAGGTACTACGTCTGACACAGTAAATTTTTACACGCACATTTTTCCTCCGTGCCGAGACATGGCACACCCTACCGCATGGTTTCGGGGTCCTCCCGGGTGGTGCACGCATATATTCGTCCTGACGTGGGACGCCCTACCACGTGTTTTCGTCGAAGCAAGTAAATAAATGAGTCGTCAAATCACGAAAGACCACTTTTCCCGCCGAGTACATCAGTGAAGCACGGTGGCTAGCTAGTTGGGCTAGTTCGACCGATTAGCTAGGCCGCCGCCACATTTGTTTTTTCACCCCTTTTTTTATCTACTTGCCGGTGGGTAAATTTAAATATCCACCACGGCGTTACTCTGGGGTTTGAGTGCGGCAGGATTTTTAATTTTTTGATTGACGGGAGCAGGTGCGGCAGGATTTTTAATTTTTTGATTGACGGGAGCAGGCGCGGCAGCAATTAGTCACGATGACTCCGCCTGTAAAACCCACTGCCCCCTGATGTGAGAAGTCGTCGACTTGTGTTTTACCATGGTGAAAACCAAAAGATTCCCCGCTCCTCGGCTGGCTCCCTCCTCCTTCCCGTAGATTGCATTGCCTTTCAGCCGTTTTGCCCCCTGCATCACCAATGTCGTGCGCCTCGAGATGAAGAGGGACTTCGGTGGTGTTTAGGCGCCCTCTGCATGGGCATGTCCATGTCTCGGCGCAACATGACCGTTGGATCAAACTCAGACGGTGCAGATCAGTCACTGTAGCACAAAGCGTGTGGGTGTGTTTGGTTGCATTCTCATCTCAATATAGTGTGTAAGTCACCTTACGAAAACCAAATAATCCCAAAACACTTAGGCACGGCACATTAACTCCCTCCTCGTTTCTTGTTTTGTGACATATCAACCAATAAGAGACGTGGGCCGTGCATGCTTTCAATGACTTGAGACTAATAAACATGACATGCAGTGGTTAGTTCATTGCATGCAATGCTATTAATTACCAAAAAGTCATTAAGTTTTCTCGTTTTCGTTGCAGTGCACAACGTAAGATGACTTACACACCTAGACGGAGTAGTTGTTTCCTCTTCGTGTATTTGTGTTAACCTACTAGTGTGGACTCATGCACCCTTCATGCACTCTGCCAAACACCCAAAAGTGGGTCGAGAAGGGAACTTTTGCTCCCATCCCGTGCACCCTTCATACACCCTGCCTAACACTATTCGTGCTTCATATGGTTCATGTTTCATGGAGTGCTGTAGCACCGTACTCTCCGTGCACTGTAGACCTAGTTCTGTTAACATTGATCTCACCGTTCATTCTCGACCGGACAGTCGAGAAAGCGGTACTATGTTACTACATTACTGTTCATATAGTTGACATGCGCACAACATCATTTGTTGTCGTCATATCTTACTACACTAGCAACAAGATTATGTAGTACTGACATATGAACCACTGCACATGCCTAGTAGTAGGAGCACTGTGTATGTTCAAGTGGCTGCCGTGTTTCGCACTCCTCCGTCGTAAGAGTGGAAACGCTTGCTGTAATCATTTTTTTCTTCAGAAAAACAGTGGACACGCTCTACCATGCGGATCCTCCTCCAGCCATGCACTAAATTACTCACTTTCGCCGATGTGTGGGATAGCCAGCATCGGGGTCCACCAGCCATTCACTAAATTACTCCGTAGTAGAGTGACGGTAGACTACGCCGATCGAAGCGCCGCAGTAATGCCCAATGAGCCGTCAAATCACAAAACCCCCTCCTTTCTAGCAGTAAGTTGGACGGACGAAGCAACCATCATTTCACTCTTCTCTCTCAACTTCCTGTCTACCCAACCCTCGCTTCTCCCTCATCTTGTTCCTCATTTATTCAAGAAAACCCCGACCTGCTTCTGCCATTGTTCTTCTCTCCCATAGAAGGAAAGGTGAGCGCATCAATGGTGTTGATTCTGGCCAAGGCCCGGTCTTGCAACCCCGAGACTGATCCTATAACTCCCTCTCTTTTCTTCTTTTGGGTTTGTGATTATGGTTTCTTTTCTTTTATTTCTATTGGACAGTTTCTTTATGGACGCTGGAGCACCGGCCGAAGTGATGTCTATGGCTCTGGCCAAAACCGTCGAGGCTCATGGTACGAAGAAGCGCAAGCACCCCGCCGAGACTACCGCAGACAAGCTCAAAGCCATCGCCCTGTCCAAGCCCCCCTCTCCGAGATCCCTCATTAAGCAAGTCCAGGTAATATCTCTTCTTGACGATCTTTTTCTCGATCTTGATCGTTTTTTTTCATCTAACACGCAGTACTAGTACTAGTAGTACAATTTTATGGGTGATCTTGCATGTGATTTTTGTGTGCCAAATGACGGTTCTAAATTACTCTTTTCACCAAAACATGCGAGAGGTTGACACTGATTTCTTATAGATTACTTTCAACTACTCCCTCTATCCCAAATTTCTTTCTTAGATTTGTCTAGATACGGATGTATCTAATACTAAAATGTGACTTGATACATCCGTATCTAGACAAATCTAAGACAAGAATTTTGGGACGGAGGGAGTACTTTATGAACATCAATGCTACCTTTGAAGATGGTATATTTGCCTCAGTAACTTGTGTTATGGATATTGCATGTAATCCCTCTGCTCTCATGCCTTTGAAGACATGTTCTAGTGTCTTTGTTCACTCATTTCTGTGCATATATGTAGTCATATACGGAGTATAATATCGAAAATCATCTTATATTTCTGAACGGAGGTAGTAATAAAATATGGTTTCTGTTTGAATTAGAACCAGGTCCGCGGTGGAGATGAAGTTCTCAAAGTGATGTCGTGTGAACTGGAAGACCTGAGGATGAGTTCTACTGCTAAACTATCCAGCTGATGTGTCCTTGTTGCCACGTGTCCTGAACTAGTGTTTCCCTGTAGCATTGTTGTCAGGCGTGTTCTCGAGGCTGTACTTGGCCACAACAATTTCCTGGCTGTGCCTTCAATTACGAAGGGTGTGGTTCTTGTAAAGCTTCCCAACAAATCTGATGCGGCCTGTCTTCATGATCATGTTTATGAGTGGAAAGACCACTCTGTTAGGTTCTCCAAGGTTGACAAGACGGTGATTGTGCATGTAGACATCTCTCACGAAGTCCATGGCCTAGTCTATTATGCGGGGTTCATCCCGTAGGTCGGTGGCAATAAATAGTCTGCAGAGTTAATTAGTGCAACTTTGCTTGTGTGTAGTAAGTACTATTGTTCAGTACTCGATTTGTGTTTGTGAACCTTGTATTGTTTATTAGTACTGCCGCTTTTGGTGTGTGGTCAGTCCTGAGAACGGTCTATGTTATTGTCTGTCCACTCAATTCAGTCTGTATATTTTGAAGTATTCAGATCATCTTTTTTTGTGAGGACGGTTTATAAATTATGGTTACACTCCAATATATGGATGCATTGCAGGGTTTATCGCACCCACCAAGATTTCCAGTCCCATGGATGTTCTGTCCATACGATTTGTCACGACCTTTGGACTGTCCTGCTTGTGGGAGTAGGTGGGGCCCCTGCATGCCACCCGTAGTTGGACGATCAATCTTCTGTTTAGTACTTCAACATAGTGTTTTCCTAGTAAGGATTCACTCGTGTCACATCAAGTAAATCTTATTGATTTACTGTCTAAATCTTATTGATTTAATGTCATGTTTTCTTTCTTTTCCTACAATTTTATGATGCAGGTTTTGCCATGTGACATTCATCAGAGAATAAACCGTTTGGTTTGCTCTACGATGGCTATTTTTGCAGGTTTCACTTCTTATGTCGTGTCAGTAATGAAGGCACTGTCCATCACTTATATTACTGGAAAAAAATTGGATTAGTCTGTTGTCTGAGTATAAGCTGAATCCCTATGATGAACTGCAGTTTGGTTTAACAAAAACGCCACAATTAGTCCTTCTCGCGTTTAAAAGAAATGAAGAAAAAACTGGATCACGGTCACGAAGCCTAGTCAAGTTAGAAAGCTGATCATAGCAGACCAGACATGATCGTCGCTGTCTCGCACATCGGTACCACCTTCAACAACGGATCGAGCACCGGCAGTTGCTCTAGCATTGATAGCGGCAGCAGCTCAGTCTGATCCTGCTGAGGATTGGGCACCGACCGCGTCAGCGGATCAGGCTCATCTACTGGAGGATCGGGCATCGGCACCTGCTCCGACACCGGCACCAGCTCTACAAGGAGCACCATCATCGGCAGCAGAAGCGGCTTCGGCACCTGCACCAACACTTGCACTTGCATCTGCTCCAGCCCGTGCAGCGGCAACCGAACGAGCAGTTGCACCGGCAACAGACTGGGCTACAGTTCGCACTTCATATACCAAAGTCCTTGCAAAAACCGACATGTCCACCTTCTTGGTAAGCATTGGCCGCCCAAGTGTTTCATTCTTTTTTATTTCCATGTTGTTTCGCATGATTCATTGTGTTGATCTAACTGTTTGGGTATGTCTTCTTCTTTGCAAACAGAGAATTCCTAGAGCAACGAGGGAGTCGTTCAACACTCCGGGCAACAGCGGCCAAGTTTCTCTTACCATGCCCAGCCTTGGTGTGAATGAACCTGCTCAATATACCGTAAGTACAAAGGATGGTCGCATGATGATTGATGATAAAGGATGGTCAAGGTTCAAATCTAAATCATATCTTGCGGTAGGGGATGATGTCAAAATAGAACTTTCTCGGCAAGGAGAGCTGGTCCAAATCAACTTTGAAATTCTTCAGTACTGCTGAACTGATCTACCTGCCGAGAGATTTTGATGTAACACTCTGGCATGGTGAAACAAGTGTCCTGTGTGTATAAGTAGTACGACAGTATCATTGATAGAATTGCAACTCTGATTGCTGGTTAGGAACTGTCGTTTGATTTCATTCCAACAGTTGCTGTGCTTTATTCAATTTTGTGTATTCGCCTTGCGACAGCATCTAAAACCAGCGTCGGACCGACCGCTTGCAATATGAAAAGCGCTGAGGTAGAACACATGGGCCCCCAAACATGCAGGCCCACCGGCCTATGGCCCAAAGTCCAGAACCGTGAGCCTGTCTGAGTATTTCTCAGCTGAACCCCCATAATGCCCGTGAAGGAAATATGCCCTAGAGGCAATAATAAAGTATTATATATTTCCTTATATCATGATAAATGTTTATTATTCATGCTAGAATTGTATTAACCGGAAATATAATACATGTGTGAATACATAGACATACAGAGTGTCACTAGTATGCCTCTACTTGACTAGCTCGTTAATCAAAGATGGTTATGTTTCCTAGCCATAGACATGAGTTGACATTTGATTAACGGGATCACCTCATGTTGGAAATATGCCCTAGAGGCAATAATAAATTGGTTATTATTATATTTCCTTGTTCATGATAATCGTTTATTATCCATGCTAAAATTGTATTGATAGGAAACTCAGATACATGTGTGGATACATAGACAACACCATGTCCCTAGTAAGCCTCTAGTTGACTGGCTCGTTGATCAATAGATGGTTACGGTTTCCTGACCATGGACATTGGATGTCGTTGATAACGGGATCACATCATTAGGAGAATGATGTGATGGACAAGACCCAATCCTAAGCCTAGCACAAGATCGTGTAGTTCGTTTGCTAAGAGCTTTTCTAATGTCAAGTATGATTTCCTTAGACCATGAGATTGTGCAACTCCCGGATACCGTAGGGTGTACCAAACGTCACAACGTAACTGGGTGGCTATAAAGGTGCACTACAGGTATCTCCGAAAGTGTTTGTTGGGTTGGCACGAATCGAGACTGGGATTTGTCACTCCGTGTAAACGGAGAGGTATCTCTGGGCCCACTCGGTAGGACATCATCATAATGTGCACAATGTGACCAAGGAGTTGATCACGGGATGATGTGTTACGGAACGAGTAAAGAGACTTGCCGGTAACGAGATTGAACAAGGTATCGGGATACCGACGATCGAATCTCGGGCAAGTACCATACCGATTGACAAAGGGAATTGTATACGAGATTGATTGAATCCTCGACATCGTGGTTCATCCGATGAGATCATCGAGGAACATGTGGGAGACAACATGGGTATCCAGATCCCGCTGTTGGTTATTGACCGGATAGTCATCTCGGTCATGTCTGCATGTCTCCCGAACCCGTAGGGTCTACACACTTAAGGTTCGGTGACGCTAGGGTTGTAGAGATATTAGTATGCGGTAAACCGAAAGTTGTTCGGAGTCCCAGATGAGATCCCGGACGTCACGAGGAGTTCCGGAATGGTCCGGAGGTAAAGATTTATATATGGGAAGTCTTATTTTGGTCGCCGGAAAAGTTTCGCGCATTATCGGTTTTGTACCGGGAGTGCCGAAAGGGGTCCGGGGGTCCACCAAGGGGGTCCACCAGCCCCGGGGGGCCACATGGGCTGTAGGGGTGTGCGCCTTGGCCTATATGGGCCAAGGGCACCAGCCCCAAGAGGCCCATGCGCCAAGAGATAAGGGAAAGGGAGAGTCCTAAAGGGGGAAGGCACCTCCGAGGTGCCTTGGGGAGGATGGACTCCTCCCTGGCCGCACCCTTCCTTGGAGGAAGGGCCAAGGCTGCGCCCCACCCTCTCCCTTGGCCCTATATATAGTGGGGGGGAGGGAGGGCAGCAACACCTAAGCCCTGGCGCCTCCCTCTCCCTCCCGTGACACATCTCCCTCCTCCCCGCTTGCGCTTGGCGAAGCCCTGCCGGGATCCCCGCTACTTCCACCACCACGCCGTGCTGCTGCTGGATCTCCATCAACCTCTCCTTCCCCCTTGCTGGATGAAGAAGGAGGAGATATCGCTGCTCCGTACGTGTGTTGAACGCGGAGGTGCCGTCCGTTCGGCGCTCGGTCATCGGTGATTTGGATCACGACGAGTACGACTCCATCAACCTCGTTCACTTGAACGCTTCCGCTCGCGATCTACAAGGGTATGTAGATGCACTCCTTCCCTCTCGTTGCTAGTAAACTCCATAGATTGATGTTGGCGATGCGTAGAAAATTTTGAATTTCTGCTACGTTCCCCAACAGTGGCATCATGAGCTAGGTCTATGCGTAGTTTCTATGCACGAGTAGAACACGAAGTAGTTGTGGGCGTCGATTTTGTCAATTTACTTGCCGTTACTAGTCTTATCTTGATTCGGCGGCATCGTGGGATGAAGCGGCCCGGACCGACCTTACACGTACTCTTACGTGAGACAGGTTCCACCGACTGACATGCACTAGTTGCATAATGTGGCTAGCGGGTGTCTGTCTCTCCCACTTTATTCGGATCGGATTCGATGAAAAGGGTCCTTATGAAGGGTAAATAGAAATTGGCATATCACGTTGTGGCTTTTGCGTAGGTAAGAAACGTTCTTGCTAGAATCCCATAGCAGCCACGTAAAACATGCAACAACAATTAGAGGTCGTCTAACTTGTTTTTGCAGGGTATGCTATGTGATGTGATATGGCCAAAAGGATGTGATGAATGATAAATGTGATGTATGAGATTGATCATGTTCTTGTAATAGGAATCACGACTTGCATGTCGATGAGTATGACAGCCGGCAGGAGCCATAGGAGTTGTCTTAATTCATTGTATGACCTGCGTGTCAATGAAAACGCCATGTAATTACTTTACTTTATTGCTAACCGTTAGCCATAGTAGTAGAAGTAATAGTCGGCGAGACAACTTCATGAAGACACAATGATGGAGATCATGGTGTCATGCCGGTGACGATGGTGATCATGCCGCGCCTCGAAGATGGAGATCAAAAGGCGCAAGATGATATTGGCCATATCACGTCACTTTATGATTTGCATGTGATGTTTATCCTGTTTACATCTTATTTGCTTAGAACGACGGTAGCATAAATAAGATGATCCCTCAATAAAATTTCAAGAGACGTGTTCCCCCTAACTATGCACCGTTGCGAAGGTTCGTTGTTTCGAAGCACCACGTGATGATCGGGTGTGATAGATTCTAACGTTCCAATACAACGGGTGTTGACGAGCCTAGCATGTACAGACATGGCCTCGGAACATATGCGAAACACTTAGGTTGACTTGACGAGCCTAGCATGTACAAACATGGCCTCGGAACACAAGAGATCGAAAGGTCGAACATGAGTCGTATACTAGATGCGATCAACATGGAGATGTTCACCGATGATGACTAGTCCGTCTCACGTGATGATCGGACACGACCTAGTTTGACTCGGATCATGTATCACTTAGATGACTAGAGGGATGTCTATCTGAGTGGGAGTTCATTAATCAGATGAACTTCATTATCATGAACGTAGTCAAAAGGTCTTTGCAAATTATGTCATAGCTTACGCTTTAGTTCTACTGTTTAAGATATGTTCCTAGAGAAAATTTAGTTGAAAGTTGATAGTAGCAATTATGCGGACTGGGTCCGTAAACTGAGGATTGTCCTCATTGCTGCACAGAAGGCTTATGTCCTTAATGCACCGCTCAGTGTGCTGAACCTCAGCGTCGTCTGTAGATGTTGCGAAACATCTGACATACACGTTTTGATGACTACGTGATAGTTCAGTTTGTAATGCTAACGGTTTAGAATTGTGGCACCAAAGACGTTTTTGAAACGTCATAGAACATATGAGATGTTCCGAAGACTGAAATTGGGATTTCAGACTAGTGCCCACATCAAGAGGTATGAGACCCCTGACAAGTTTCTTAAGCCTGCAAACTAAGGGAGAAAAGCTCAATCGTTGAGCATGTGCTCAGATTGTCTGAGTACTACAATCGCTTGAATTGAGTGGGAGTTAATCTTCCAGATGAGATAGTGATGGTTCTCCATAGTCACTGCCACCAAGCTATTAGAGCTTCGTGATGAACTATAACATATCAGGGATAGATATGATGATCCTTGAGCAACTCGCGATGTTTGACACCGCGAAAGTAGAAATCAAGAAGGAGCATCAATTGTTGATGGTTAGTTAAACCACTAGTTTCTAGAAGGGCAAGGGCAAAAGGGATACTTCATGAAACAGCAAATCATTTGCTGCTCTAGTGAAGAATCCCAAGGTTGAACCCAAACCCGAGACTAAGTGCTTCTGTAATGAGGGAACGGTCACTGAAGCAGAACTACCCTAGATACTTGGTAGATGAGAAGGCAGGCAAGGTCGACAGAAGTATATTGGATATACATTATATGAATGTGTACTTTACTAGTACTCCTAGCAGCACCGGGGTATTAGATACCAGTTCGGTTGCTAAGTGTTAGTAACTTGAAATAAAAGCTGCGGAATAAACGGAGACTAGCTAAAGGTGAGATGACGATATGTGTTGGAAGTGTTTCCAAGGTTGATGTGATCAAGCATCGCATGCTCCCTCTACCATCGAGATTGGTGTTAAACCTAAATAATTGTTATTTGGTGTTGAGCATAAACATGATTGGATTGTGTTTATCGCAATACGGATATTCATTTAAGGAGAATAATGGTTACTCTGTTTATTTGAATAATACCTTCAATGGTCTTGCACCTAAAATGAATCTCGATCGCAGTGATACACATGTTTGTGCCAAAAGATATAAAATAGTAATGATAGTACCACATACTTGTGGCACTGCCATTTGAGTCATATTGGTCTGGAACGCATGAAGAAGCTCCATGTAGATGGATCTTTGGACTCACTTGATTTTGAATCACTTGAGACATGCAAATCATACCACATGGGCAAGATGACTGAAAGGCCTCGTTTTCAGTAAGATGGAACAAGAGAGCAACTTATTGGAAGTAATACATTTTGATGTATGCAGTCCAATGAGTGCTGAGGCATGCAGTGGATATCGTTATGTTCTTACTTCACAGATGATTTGAGTAGATGCTGAGTGTATTTACTTGATGAAACACAAGTCTGAATTATTGAAAGGTTCAAGTAATTTCAGATTGAAGTTGAAGATCGTCATGACAAGAGGATAAAATTTCTGTGATATGATCATAGAGATGAGTATCTGAGTTACGAGTTTGGCACACAATTAAGACATTGTGGAAAGTGTTTCACAATTAATACCGCCTGGAACACCACAGTGTGATGGTGTGTCCGAACATCATAACTGCACCCTATTGGATATGGTGCATGCCATGTTGTCTCTTATCGAATTACCACTATCGTTTATGGGTTAGGCATTAGAGACAAACCGCATTCACTTTAAATAGGGCACCACGCAATTCCGTTGAGACGACACCATTTAGAGAAACCTAAGTTGTCGTTTCTTAAAAGTTTGGGGCTGCGATGCTTATGTGAAAAAGTTTCAGGCTAATAAGCTTGAACCCAAAGCGGATAAATGCATCTTCATAGAATACCCAAAACAGTTGGGTATACCTCCTATTTCAGATCTGGAAGCAAAAGTAATTGCTTCTAGAAACGAGTCCTTTCTCGAGGAAAAGTTTCTCTCGAAAGAATTGAGTGGGAGGATGGTGGAGACTTGATGAGGTTATTGAACCATAACTTCAACTAGTGTGTAGCAAGGCACAGGAAGTTGTTCCTGTGGCACCTACACCAATTGAAGTGGAAGCTTATGATAGTGATCATGAAACTTCGGATCAAATCACTACCAAACCTCGTAGGACGACGACGATGCGTACTACTTCAGAGTAATGCGTGATCCTGAGTTGGAAGTCATGTTGCTAGACAACAATGAACCTACGAGCTATGGAGAAGCGATGGTGGGCCCATATTCTGACAAATGGTTAGAAGCCATGAAATCCGAGATGGGATCCATGTATTAGAACAAAGCATGGACTTTGGTGAACCTGCCCGATGATCGGCAAGCCATTGAGATAAATGGACCTTTAAGAAGAAGACGGAAATGGACGGTAATGTTACCGTGTATGAAGCTCGACTTGTGGCAAAGAGAATTTTCAAAGTTCAAGGAGTTGACTACGATGAGATTTTCTCATCCGTAGAGATGCTTAAGTCCGTCAGAATCATGTTAGCATTAGCTGCATTTATGAAATCTGGCAGATGGATGTTTAAACAAGTTTCCTTACCAGTTTTCGTAAGGAAAGGTTGTATGTGATACAATCAGAAAGGTTTTGTCGATCCTAAGGATGCTAAAAGGTATGCTAAGCGATCCTTCCATGGATTAGAGAAAGCATCTCGGAGTCAGAATATACGCTTTGATGGAGTGATCAAAGTTTTTGGGTTTATACAAAGTTTGTTAGAAACTTGTATTTACAATAAAGTGAGTGGGAGCGCTACAACATTTCTGATAAGTATATGTGAATGACATATTGTTGATCCGAAATGATGTAGAATTTCTGGAAAGCATAAAGGGTTGTTTGAAAGGAGTTTTTCAAAGGAAGACCTGGATAAAGGTTCTTACATATTGGGCATCAAGATCTATAGAGATAGATCAAGACGCCTGATGATACTTTCAAAGAACGCACACCTTGACATGATTTTGAAAGAGTTCAAAATAGATCAGCGAAGAAGGAGTTCTTGGCTGTGTTACAAGGTGTGAGTATTGAGTAAGACTCAAGACCTGACCACAACAGAAGAGAGAGAAAGGACGAAGGTCGTCCCCTATGCTTTAGACGTAGACTCTATAGTATGCTATGCTGTGTACCGCACATGAAGTGTGCACAGCGGTCGAACTTATCCTTAGTATCTAGTGGACTAAGGAATTTTCTCGATTATGGAGGTGAAAAGGAGTTCGTCGTAAAGGGTTACGTCGATGCGAACTTTGACACTAATCCGGATGACTCTGAGTAGTAAACCGGATTCGTATAGTAGAGCAGTTATTTGAAATGGCTCCAAGTAGCGCGTGGTAGCATCCACAAGATGACATAGATATTCACAAAGCATACACGGATCTGAAAGGTTCAGACCCATTGACTAATAACCTCTCTCACAAGCATAACATGATCAAACCAGAACTCATTGAGTGTTAATCACATAGTGATGTGAACTAGATTGTTGACTCTAGTAAACTCTTTGGATGTTGGTCACATGGTGATGTGACCTGTGAGTGTTAATCACATGGTGATGTGAACTACATTATTGACTCTAGTGCAAGTGGGAGACTGTTGGAAATATGCCCTAGAGGCAATAATAAATTGGTTATTATTATATTTCCTTGTTCATGATAATCGTTTATTATCCATGCTAAAATTGTATTGATAGGAAACTCAGATACATGTGTGGATACATAGACAACACCATGTCCCTAGTAAGCCTCTAGTTGACTGGCTCGTTGATCAATAGATGGTTACGGTTTCCTGACCATGGACATTGGATGTCGTTGATAACGGGATCCCATCATTAGGAGAATGATGTGATGGACAAGACCCAATCCTAAGCCTAGCACAAGATCGTGTAGTTCGTTTGCTAAGAGCTTTTCTAATGTCAAGTATCATTTCCTTAGACAATGAGATTGTGCAACTCCCGGATACCGTAGGAACGCTTTGGGTGTACCAAACATCACAACGTAACTGGGTCGCTATAAAGGTGCACTACAGGTATCTCCGAAAGTGTCTGTTGGGTTGGCATGAATCGAGACTCGGATTTGTCACTCCGTGTAAACGGAGAGGTATCTCTGGGCCCACTCGGTAGGACATCATCATAATGGGCACAATGTGACCAAGGAGTTGATCATGGGATGATGTGTTATGGAACGAGTAGAGAGACTTGCCGGTAACGAGATTGAACAAGGTATCGGGATACCGACGATCGAATCTCGGGCAAGTAACATACCGATTGACAAAGGGAATTGTATACGGGATTGATTGAATCCTCGACATCGTGGTTCATCCGATGAGATCATCGAGGAACATGTGGGAGCCAACATGGGTATCCAGATCCCGCTGTTGGTTATTGACCGGAGAGTCGTCTCGGTCATGTCTGCATGTCTCCCGAACCCGTAGGGTCTACACACTTAAGGTTCGGTGACGCTAGGGTTGTAGAGATATTAGTATGCGGTAACCCGAAAGTTGTTCGGAGTCCCGGATGAGATCCTGGACGTCACGAGGAGTTCCGGAATGGTCCGGAGGTAAAGATTTATATATGGGAAGTCTTATTTTGGTCGCCGGAAAAGTTTCGCGCATTATCGGTATTGTACCGGGAGTGCCGAAAGGGGTTCGGGGGTCCACCAGCCCCGGGGGGGCCACATGGGCTGTAGGGGTGTGCGCCTTGGCCTATATGGGCCATGGGCACCAGCCCCAAGAGGCCCATGCGCCAAGAGATAAGGGAAAAAGAGAGTCCTAAAGGGGGGAAGGCACCTCCGAGGTGCCTTGGGGAGGATGGACTCCACCCTGGCCGCACCCTTCCTTGGAGGAAGGGCCAAGGCTGCGCCCCCCCCCCTCTTCCTTGGCCCTATATATAGTGGGGGGAGGGAGGGCAGCAACACCTAAGCCCTGGCGCCTCCCTCTCCCTCCCGTGACACATCTCCCTCCTCCCCGCTTGCGCTTGGCGAAGCCCTGCCGGGATCCCCGCTACTTCCACCACCACGCCGTCATGCTGCTGGATCTCCATCAACCTCTCCTTCCCCCTTGCTGGATCAAGAAGGAGGAGATGTCGCTGCTCCGTACGTGTGTTGAACGCGGAGGTGTCGTCCGTTCGGCGCTCGGCCATCGGTTATTTGGATCACGACGAGTACGACTCCATCAACCCCGTTCACTTGAACGCTTCCGCTCGCGATCTACAAGGGTATGTAGATGCACTCCTTCGCTCTTGTTGCTGGTAAACTCCATAGATTGATCTTGGCGATGCGTAGAAAATTTTGAATTTCTGCTACGTTCCCCAAGACCTCATTAGGAGAATGACGTGATTGACTTGACCCATTCCGTTAGCTTAGCACCCGATCGTTTAGAATGTTGCTATTGCTTTCTTCATGACTTATACATATTCCTATGACTATGAGATTATGCAACTCCCGTTTACCGGAGGAACACTTTGTGTGCTACCAAACGTCACAACGTAAATGGGTGATTATAAAGGTGCTCTATAGGTGTCTCCAAAGGTACTTGTTGGGTTGGCGTATTTCGAGATTAGGATTTGTCACTCCGATTGTCGGAGAGGTATCTCTGGGCCCACTTGGTAATGCACATCACCATAAGCCTTGCAAGCATTGTGACTAATGAGTTAGTTGTGGGATGATGTATTACGGAACGAGTAAAGAGACTTGCCGGTAACGAGATTGAACTAGGTATCGAGATACCGACGATCGAATCTCGGGCAAGTAACATATCGATGACAAAGGGAACAACGTATGTTGTTATGCGGTCTGACCGATAAAGATCTTCGTAGAATATGTGGCAGCCAATATGGGCATCCAGGTCCAGCTATTGGTTATTGACCGGAGAGGTGTCTCGGTCATGTCTACATAGTTCTCGAACCCGTAGGGTCCGCATGCTTAACGTTACGATGACAGTTTTATTGATTTTTGATGTACCGAAGGAGTTCGGAGTCCCGGATGAGATCGGGGACATGACGAGGAGTCTCGAAATGATCGAGACGTAAAGATCGATATATTGGACGACTATATTCGGACATCGGAAAGGTTCCGACTGATTCGGGTATTTTTCGGAGTACCGGAGAGTTACGGGAATTCGTATTGGGCCTTAATGGGCCATACGGGAAAGGAGAGAAAGGCCCCAAAGGGAGGCCGCACCCCTCCCCATGGGCTAGTCCGAATTGGACTAGGGAGGGGGGCGCCCCCTTCCTTCTTTCTTCTTTCTCCTTCCCCCTTCCCTTCTCCTACTCCCACAAGGAAAGGAGGAGTCCTACTCCTGGTGGGAGTAGGACTCCCCCCTTTGGCGCGCCTCTCCCCTTGGCCGGCTGCCTACCCCCTTCCTTCTTTATATACGGGGGCAGGGGGGCACCTCTTTACACACTTGATATACGATATTTTAGCCGTGTGCGGTGCCCCCCTCCACCATATTACACCATGATAATACCGTTGCAGAGCTTAGGCGAAGCCCTGCGTCGGTGGAACATCATCATCGTCACCACGCCGTCGTGCTGACGAAACTCTCCCTCAACACTTGGCTGGATCGGAGTTCGAGGGACGTCATCGAGCTGAACGTGTGCTGAACTCGGAGGTGCCATGCGTTCGGTACTTGATCGGTCGGATCGTGAAGACGTACGACTACATCAACCGCATTGTAATATCGCTTCCGCTGTCGGTCTACGAGGGTACGTGGACAACACTCTCCCCTCTCGTTGCTATGCATCACCATGATCTTGCGTGTGCGTAGGAATTTTTTTGAAATTACTAAGTTCCCCAACAGTGGTATCAGAGCCTGGTTTTATGCGTTGATGCTATGCACGAGTAGAACACAAGTGAGTTGTGGGCGATATAAGTCATACTACCTACCAGCATGTCATACTTTGGTTCAGCGGTATTGTGAGATGAAGCGGCCCGGACCGACATTACGCGTACGCTTACGGGAGACTGGTTTCACCGTTGCGAGCACTCGTTGCTTAAAGGTGACTGGCGGGTGTCTGTCTCTCTCACTTTAGTTGAACCGAGTATGGCTACGCCCGGTCCTTGCGAAGGTTAAAACAGCACCAACTTGACAAACTATCGTTGTGGTTTTGATGCGTAGGTAAGAACGGTTCTTGCTAAGCCCGTAGCAGCCACGTAAAACTTGCAACAACAAAGTAGAGGATGTCTAACTTGTTTTTGCAGGGCATGTTGTGATGTAATATGGTCAAGACATGATGTGATATAATTTGTTGTATGAGATGATCATGTTTTGTAACCGAGTTATCGGCAACTGGCAGGAGCCATATGGTTGTCGCTTTATTGTATGAATTGCAATCGCCATGTAATAGTTTTACTTTACCACTAAGCGGTAGCGATAGTCGTAAAAGCAATAAGTTGGCGAGACGACAACGATACTACGATGGAGATCAAGGTGTCGCGCCGGTGACGATGGTGATCATGACGGTGCTTCGGGGATGGAGATCACGAGCACGGTGCTTCGAAGATGGAGATCACAAGCACAAGATGAGGATGGCCATATCATATCACTTATATTGATTGCATGAGATGTTAATCCTTTATGAATCTTATCTTGCTTTGATTGACGATAGCATTATAAGATGATCTCTCACTAAAATTTCAAGATAAAAGTGTTCTCCCTGAGTATGCACCGTTGCGAAAGTTCTTCGTGCTGAGACACCACGTGATGATCGGGTGTGATAGGCTCTACGTTCAAATACAACGGGTGCAAAACAGTTGCACACGCGGAATACTCAGGTTAAACTTGACGAGCCTAGCATATGCAGATATGGCCTCGGAACACGGAGACCGAAAGGTCGAGCGTGAATCATATAGTAGATATGATCAACATAGTGATGTTCACCATTGAAACTACTCCATCTCACGTGATGATCGGACATGGTTTAGTTGATTTGGATCACGTAATCACTTAGATGATTAGAGGGATATCTATCTAAGTGGGAGTTCTTAAGTAATATGATTAACTGAACTTAAATTTATCATGAACTTAGTCCTGATAGTATTTTTGCAAATTATGTTGTAGATCAATAGCTCGCGTTGTTGCTTCCCTGTATTTATTTTTGATATGTTCCTAGAGAAAATTATGTTGAAAGATGTTAGTAGCAAAGATGCGGATTGGATCCGTGATCTGAGGATTATCCACATTGCTGCACAGAAAAATTATGTCCTTGATGCACCGCTAAGTGACAGACCTATTGCAGGAGTAGATACAGACGTTATGAACGTTTGGCTAGCTCAATATGATGACTACTTGATAGTTTAGTGCACCATGCTTAACGGCTTATAATCGGGACTTCAAAGATGTTTTGAACGTCATGGACCATATGAGATGTTCCAGGAGTTGAAGTTAATATTTCAAGCAAATACCCGAGTTGAGAGATATGAAGTCTCCAACAAGTTCTATAGCTAAAAGATGGAGGAGAATCGCTCAACTAGTGAGCATGTGCTCAGATTGTCTGGGTAGTACAATCGCTTGAATCAAGTGGGAGTTTACCTTCCAGATAAAATAGTGATTGACAGAATTCTCTAGTCACCATCACCAAGTTAGTAGAACTTCGTGATGAACTATAGAATGCAAGGGATGACGAAAGTAATTCCTGAGCTCTTCGTGATGCTGAAATCGACGAAGGTAGAAATCAAGAAAGAGCATCAAGTGCTGATGGGTAACAAGACCACTAGTTTCAAGAAAAGGGCAAAGGGATAGAAGGGGAACTTCAAAAGAACGGCAAGCAAGTTGCTACTCAAGTGAAGAAGCCCAAGTCTGTACCTAAGCCTGAGACTAAGTGCTTCTACTGCAAAGGGACTGGTTACTGGAGGCGGAACTGCGCCAAGTATTTGGTGGATAAGAAGGATGGCAAAGTGAACAAAGGTATATTGGATATACATGTTATTGATGTGTACTTACTAGTGTTTATAGCAACCCCTCGGTATTTGATACTGGTTCACTTGCTAAGAGTAGTAACTCGAAACGGGAGTTGCAGAATAAACAGAGACTAGTAAAAAGGCGAGGTGACGATGTGTGTTGGAAGTAGTTCCAAGATTGATATGATCATCATCGCACACTCCCTGTACTTTCGGGATTAGTGTTGAAACTAAATAAGTGTTATTTGGTGTTTGCGTTGAGCATGAATATGATTTGATCATGTTTTTGCAATACGGTTATTCATTTAAGTTAGAGAACAATTGTTGTTCTGTTTACATGAATAAAAACCTTCTATGGTCATACACCCAATAAAATGGTTTGTTGGATCTCGATCGTAGTGATACACATATTCATAATATTGAAGCCAAAAGATGCAAAGTTAATAATGATAGTGCAACTTATTTGTGGCACTGTCGTTTAGGTCATATTGGTGTAAAGCGCATGAAGAAACTCCATGCTGATGGACTTTTGGAATCACTTGATTATGAATCACTTGGTACTTGCGAACCGTGCCTCATGGGCAACATGACTGAAACGCCGTTCTCCGGAACTATGGAGAGAGCAACAGATTTGTTGGAAATCATACATACAGATGTATGTGGTCCGATGAATATTGAGGCTCGTAGCAGGTATCATTATTTTCTGACCTTCACAGATGATTTGAGCAGATATGGGTATATCTACTTAATGAAACAGAACTCTGAAACATTTGAAAAGTTGATATAATTTCATTGTGAAGCGGAAAATCATCGTAACAAAAATAAATAAAGTTTCTACAATCTGATCGTGGAGAAGAGTATTTTAGTTACGAGTTTGGCCTTCAGTTAAAACAATGTGAAATAGTTTCACTACTCACGCCACCTGGAACACCACGGTGTAATGGTGTGTCCGAACATCGTAACCGTACTTTATTAGACATGGTGCAATCTATGAAGTCTCTTACCAATTTACCACTATCGTTTTGGGGTTATGCATTAGAGACTGCTACATTCACGTTAAATAGGGCACAATCAAAATCCGTTGAGACGACGCCTTATGAACTGTGGCTTGGCAAGAAACCAAAGTTGTCGTTTCTTAAAGTTTGGGGTTGTGATGCTTATGTGAAAAAATTTCATCCTGATAAGCTCAAACCCAAATCGGAGAAATGTGTCTTCATAGGACACCCAAAGGAGACAATTGGGTACACCTTCTATCACAGATCCGAAGGCAAGACATTCGTTGCTTATTATGGATCCTTTCTAGAGAAGGAGTTTCTCTCGAAAGAAGTGAGTGGGAGGAAAGTAGAACTTAATGAGGTAACTGTACCTGCTCCCTTATTGGAAAGTAGTTCATCACAGAAATCTGTTCCTGTGACTCCTACACCAATTAGTGAGGAAGTTAATGATGATGATCATGGAACTTTAGATCAAGTTATTACTGAACCTCGTAGGTTAACCAGAGTAAGATCCGTACCAGAGTGGTACGGTAATCCTGTTCTGGAGGTTATGTTACTAGACCATGACGAACCTACGAACTATGAAGAAGCGGTGGTGAGCCCAGATTCCGCGAAATGGCTTGAGGCCATGATATCTGAGATAAGATCCATATATGAGAACAAAGTATGGACTTTGATTGACTTGCCCAATGATCGGCGAGCCATTGAGATTAAATGGATCTTCAAGAGAAAGACGGATGCTGATAGTAGTGTCACTATCTACAAAGCTAGAATTGTCGCAAAAAGGTTTTCAACAAGTTCAAGATGTTGACTACGATGAGAGTTTCTCACTCGTATCTATGCTTAAGTCTATCTGAATCATGTTAGCAATTGCCGCATTTTATGAAATCTGGCAAATGGATAAACAAAACTACATTCCTTAATGGATTTATTAAAGAAGAGTTGTATATGATGCAACCAGTTGGTTTTGTCAATCCTAAAAGTGCTAACAAAATATGCAAGCTCCAGCGATCCATCTATGGACTGGTGCAAGCATCTCGGAGTTGGAATATACACTTTGATAAGTTGATCAAAGGATAAAGTTTTATACAGACTTGCGGTGAAGCATGTATTTACAAGAAAGTGAGTGGGAGCACTACAACATTTCTGATAAGTATATGTGAATGACATATTGTTAATCAGAAATAATGTAGAATTATTCTGCAAAGCATAAAGGAGTGTTTGAAAGGAGTTTTTCAAAGAAAGACCTCGATGAAGCTGCTTACATATTGAGCATCAAGATCTATAGAGATAGATGAAGACGCTTGATAAGTTTTTCAATGAGTACATACCTTAACAAGATTTTGAAGTAGTTCAAAATAGAACAGTCAAAGAAAGAGTTCTTGCCTGTGTTACAAGGTGTGAAATTGAGTAAGACTCAAAGCCCGACCACGGCAGAAGATAGAAAGAGAATGAAAGTCATTCCCTATGCCTTGGCCATAGGTTCTATAAAGTATGCCATGCTGTGTACCAGATCTATTATATACCCTACACTGATTTTGGCAAGGGAGTACAATAGTGATCTAGGAGTAAATCACTGGACAGCGGTCAAAATTATCCTTAGTGGAATAAGGATATGTTTCTCGATTATGGAAGTGACAAAAGGTTCGTCGTAAAGGGTTACGTCGATGCAAGTTTTGACACTAATCTAGATGACTCTAAGTCTCGGTCTAGATACATATTGAAAGTGGGAGCAATTAGCTAAGAGTAGCTCCGTGCAGAGCATTGTAAACATAGAAATTTGCAAAATACTTACGGATCTGAATGTGACAGACCCGTTGACTAAAATTATCTCACAATCAAAACATGATCACACCTTAGTACTCTTTGGGTGTTAATCACATAGCGATGTGAACTAGATTATTGACTCTAGTAAACCCTTTGAGTGTTGGTCACATAGAGATGTGAACTATGGGTGTTAATCACATGGTGATGTGAATTATTGATGTTAAATCACATGGCGATGTGAACCAGATTATTGACTCTAGTGCAAGTGGGAGACTGAAGGAAATATGCCCTAGAGGCAATAATAAAGTATTATATATTTCCTCATATCATGATAAATGTTTATTATTCATGCTAGAATTGTATTAACCGGAAACATAATACATGTGTGAATACATAGACATACAGAGTGTCACTAGTATGCCTCTACTTGACTAGCTCGTTAATCAAAGATGGTTATGTTTCCTAGCCATAGACATGAGTTTTCATTTGATTAACGGGATCACCTCATTAGGAGAATGACGTGATTGACTTGACCCATTCCGTTAGCTTAGCACCCGATCGTTTAGAATGTTGCTATTGCTTTCTTCATGACTTATACATGTTCCTATGACTATGAGATTATGCAACTCCCATTTACCGGAGGAACACTTTGTGTGCTACCAAACGTCACAACGTAAATGGGTGATTATAAGGGTGCTCTACAGGTGTCTCCAAAGGTACTTGTTGGGTTGGAGTATTTCGAGATTAGGATTTGTCACTCCGATTGTCGGAGAGGTATCTCTGGGCCCACTTGGTAATGCACATCACCATAAGCCTTGCAAGCATTGTGACTAATGAGTTAGTTGCGGGATGATGTATTACGGAACGAGTAAAGGGACTTGCCGGTAACGAGATTGAACTAGGTATCGAGATACCGACGATCGAATCTCGGGCAAGTAACATACCGATGACAAAGGGAACAACGTATGTTGTTATGCGGTCTGACCGATAAAGATATTCGTAGAATATATGGGAGCCAATATGAGCATCCAGGTCCCGCTATTGGTTATTGACCGGAGAGGTGTCTCGGTCATGTCTACATAGTTCTCGAACCCGTAGGGTCCGCACGCTTAACGTTACGATGACAGTTTTATTGAGTTTTGATGTACCAAAGGAGTTCGCAGTCCCGGATGAGATCCGGGACATGACGAGGAGTCTCAACATGGTCGAGACGTAAAGATCGATATATTGGACGACTATATTCGGACATCGGAAAGGTTCCGAGTGATTCGGATATTTTTTGGAGTACCGGAGAGTTACGGGAATTCGTATTAGGCCTTAATGGGCCATATGGGAAAGGAGAGAAAGGCCCCAAAGGGAGGCCGCACCCCTCCCCATGGGCTAGTCCGAATTGGACTAGGGAGGGGGGGGCGCCCCCTTCCTTCTTTCTTCTTTCTCCTTCCCCCTTCCCTTCTCCTACTCCCACAAGGAAAGGAGGAGTCCTACTCCCGGTGGGAGTAGGACTCCCCCCTTGGCGCGCCTCTCCCCTTGGCCGGCTGCCTCCCCCTTGCTCCTTTATATACGGGGGCAGGGGGCACATCTTTACACACTTGATATACGATATTTTAGCCGTGTGCGGTGCCCCCCTCCACCATATTACACCTCGATAATACCGTTGCGGAGCTTAGGCGAAGCCCTGCGTCGGTGGAACATCATCATCGTCACCACGCCGTCGTGCTGACGAAACTCTCCCTCAACACTCGGCTGGATCGCAGTTCGAGGGACGTCATCGAGCTGAACGTGTGCTGAACTCGGAGGTGCCGTGCGTTCGGTACTTGATCGGTCGGATCGTGAAGACGTACGACTACATCAACCGCGTTGTAATAACGCTTCCGCTGTCGGTCTACGAGGGTACGTGGACAACACTCTCCCCTCTCGTTGCTATGCATCACCATGATCTTGCGTGTGCATAGGAATTTTTTTGAAATTACTACGTTACCCAACAGCCCGTGCGTTGCACGTAACATCAAGATGCATTTGTATGAGTATTTTATCTTGTGAGAGAAAAGGATGAACGAGGGAAGGCCTTATTTGCAAATGCGGAGAGGTGTGTGGGTACCTTTTTGCAAAATTGCCATAGTTTCCTTCCTACCCGTCAGATATTGCAGGATGACAGGCACACCATCATCACCAACTCGTCTATACTGTGTTAAAAAAACTTTGTTTTTTATAATTATATATGTTATATATATTCCCTTGATTTTCCTTATGTATAAAGTTGTGATATAAAAGATCTTTATATTTCTTTACAGATGGAATATCTCTCTGTCAAAAATATATTTATGTGTAATAACTAGTTACTCCTGTCTTTCTACTTCCTTGCGCTGATATGTGGGGCATCCGGCAACGGGGTCCACATGCCATATGCACCAAATTAGAGTGCACAACTGCACGGTAGACACATCCCGGTCGTAGCGCCGCATTAATGCCCAATGAGCCGTCAAATCACAAAACCCCCCACCTTTCCAGCTTTAGCAGTAAGCTGGACGGACGAAGCGGCAATATTTCACTGGGCCTGAATCCCTTCTCCATTGTCTGCTTGTTCAGAGAAAACCCCCGCTTGGCGATTGCATAAGGTTTTCTCATGGAGAACCTGGTACGAATTCTTCATCCATCCCCGATAAATTCAAGTCCCTTGGTCGCGGGTACTCCTAGGATGGCAGCCGCCGCCGTTGATGCATTTTTCTTCCTACTGAATCTAGTGTGTTTCATTTGCAGTGCCCAAAGTGTGAGTACCCTACAGGTTTCTGCGCCCTCGGTGAGACGCCTCACTTGTTCCTTCTCATCCTAACACAGCATTTTAAAACACGCACAGTATGTTCCTAGAATCCTCTTTTCTATCCGGGAGGGTGAGGTTTTTTGAACATGATGTCGACTAATTTGGAAATTTGGATTGCTATATTTGGATAAAAGGTACTAGTACCATGGTCAACACTGACGTGAAGGAGGAAAGTATTTCTAGATTTGGATATAGGGAATACATTGTGTTCTCATATTATTTTTCCTGCAGTGCATTCCTTTCTCTGCCAGAACACATGTACTCAAGACGCTCAGCCTTGCCATAACTGAATGCACCAGTTTAATGGTAACAGTGAAGACAAGCCATGGATATAAGTTTCGAGTTGGGTTCATGAACCAAGAAGATCGCTGCTTTTTTTATGGCCGAACTTGGATAAACTTTCTCAAGTGTTAGGGACTGAAAGTTGGCGACCGAATGTTGATGGAAATAGCAGAACCTGGTCTCATCTTCAGTGCGATCTTCCACCCCGACGTCGTTCCAATTGTTCATCCATGTTAGTTTTGTATCTGGTTCTTGCTTGTTGCCTCGATTACTTCTTAATCCACCTATTCTGTCTAACTGATCACAAGTTAACTTTAGAAGTAGCAACGAATCTCTCACGAAGATGCTACCTCTAACTAATATTTTCTTATAATTGGTGGCACGTGTAGGTTTTTTCAGAGTTAAGCAGGCTGCTCGTTTGTTATTCTGTAACAACTCGGTTGTTACTGATGGCACTGAAGTTGACTCAGACGACATCCACAAGTTCCTACACTTTATTGATCGTCTTGAGGTCCTTGTGGGGCATTTCAATGGTGGAAGGCCACGTGGGATATGTGTGCCACAGCTGCACTCGTTGAACAGGTCCAACTGTGTCGAGAAACTTATGGTACGAGCTATTTTCTATTATATATGTTGTTCATAAACTATTGCTTATACACAGTTTTATAGCTGTGATCTTCTTGAAACAGAAACTGCCCAGTTCTATTGTTCCTATACAGATGCCTGACCATGGTCGGGTCAGACTTGCGCCTGGTCACAGCATGATGTTTATGTCGACCTACTCCATTCCCCTTGGAGGTGAAAAGATACTTATTCATGGGTGGTCTCAAATAATGATGGCCCGTTCATCTTGGAGAATAGGACAGAAGATTAAGTTCCTGCTTTTCCATGGATCTAAAGAAAATATCATGTTTATTGACCACATTGCGAGATGAAGCCGCTTTCAGAAGGTTGTGGATGCGCGGGGTGGCGCCTGGGCCTTGCCCTGGGGCTTGGCGGCCTCACCCTTGGTTAACTGTAGGCAAAGTAGCACTGTTCGAGGCGTGCTTTGTACGGTTGAACCTATATAAGTACTCATATTGCTTTCAGCTATGGTTGTTAGGTGCCCCTGCTGGTTTCAGTTAAGGTTGTTAAGTACTCCTGCTGCTTTTACAGTCTGTCGTGTTTCTTCAGTCATGTCTTCCTCCAGCCGCCAAAACCAAACCAGCGCTGGCGGGGCCGCCTGCTTCCGCCTCCCACGGCTGGCTGCGCCTTAGCGCACGCATCGCCGCCCCACCGTCTCCTAAATCGTTAACGCCGACGTCCGAGGCCTCGCCTCGTCCTCCGCGCGCTTTGGTGCGCTCTCCGCGGCGCCGCCCTCTCGCGTTGTCAACATGGTCAACAAACAACAGGAATCGGCAGAAGCACGTGGAGAGGATGACATTAGGGCCCACCATGTCAGCGTATGGAAAAATAAAATGCTTCCTCCTAGTGTTTTCCTGACATCTGGGACCCACGACATTGTGAGCGTATATAGTCAATAGACAAGAGAACAGCATAAGATCGGCTGACACCTGGGACGTAGTAGCTCAAGCAGTATTTTTTTGTTATTGTTGAGATTGAGCAGGGTTTAAACTGGGCTGTGGCCCGTCTAGCCCAGGTTTATATTTTATGTTCACCATGTGACCAGCCCAGCTATTTTTTCTTTGTGAAAATGAGCCCAGTTTATTTTTTCTGGAGAATACCCAATCCAGGCCTACTGATTTTTCTACGCCCTCATGGGCTGCAACTCTTTCAGGACGCCTGCAAATCTTGAAAGTAATATGAAATGGGTTGTAAATTTAAAAACAGATGATAAATTGGCAATTACTTTATAATTTCTGAATTTTTTCACATTTTCAGATTCCAATTTCACTGGGCATGAACGTAATTTAAATATATCTTCAAAGTACTTTAAATCTGGCTTGACATTTCGGTATTAAAAATAGTTTGGAATCCACAGAAATATGCGAAATTGGCCCTGGCCAACCAAAAAAACGGACTGCAACAAATTGCATAAGAAGTCGCAATGAGCTATATATAAATTATTAAAAAAAGAGGGAATGGTCTGAGTTATGGGCCTATTAAGTTGACTTGTATGTAAGATTTTTTTAGTTATTATATACATCAACAAACGATTCTAGCAGACGTAACCGTTGGATGTCAATCCAACGGCCCTCGTGTTTCTTGAATCTCTGATCTTCTTGCTCCAGCCGCCAAATCCAGCGCCGGCCGGACCGCCTGCTCCCGCCTCCCGTGCAGGCCCCACCGCCCCCTACTACTCCCACCGCTGGCCAGGGCATCCCTCTACTCACCCACACCCCTTGTTATTCTGCGGCGACGGCCGCCTCACACCGCAGCCGAACCAGTGAATCCTCGTACTCCTCTCCTTGTGGGCATCCACTGCCGCGTCTTCCCCGGCTCCGCGTCATCCCCGGCTCCGCGTCATCCCCTTCCAAGGCCTCGCCGTCGTCCACCGCCCTGGTGCTCTCGGCGCAGCGTGGTCAACGTGGTCAAGGAACGACTTCCATCGGAAGAGTACTGTCATGGAGAGGCTGACAGCTGTGTCCACGGCAGCCGCAAGAAAGTGCCTCCTTATTACGCGGAAAATAATTATTCCTCCACCTGACAGCAGGGACCCACCGGACGGGCCACCGTATTTGGTGAAAAAATGTTTCCCCCCTGACTGCTGGGACCCACCGGACGGGCCACCGTATTTCGCGAAAAAAATGTTCCCCCCGCTGTCAGCTCGGACCCACCGGAAGTGCCTCCTTATTACGCACAAAAAATGAATACCCCCCTGCTAGCTGGGACCCAGTATAGTGGGAGGCTGACTTGTGGGCCTACTAAGTTGACGGGGACGGAGGGCTTTGTCAACTTAGTCAATATGCATGATTCTAGCTCCATTGACCGTACGATGTCCATCCAACAGCCGTAGTGCTTCTTCAACCTCTAGTCTTCTTGCTCCAGCCGCCCAAACCAGTGCCGGTCGTGCCTCATGCTCCTGCCTCCCGTGGCTGGCTGCGATGCCGCGGAGGCCTCACCGCCCCGTACTACTCCCACCGCTGGCCAGGCCATCCCTCTACTCACCCACAACCCCTGTTATTCTGCGGCGACGGCAGCCTCATACCGCAGCCCAACCAGTGAACCCTCGTACTCCTCTCTGCGCGGGCTTCCACTGCCGCGTCTTCCCCGGCTCCGCGTCGTCCCCTTCCTAGGCCTCGCCGTCGTCCACCGCCCTGGTGCTCTCGGCGCGGCGTGGTCAACGTGGTCAAGGAACGACTTCCATCGGAAGAGTACTGTACGTGGAGAGGCTGACAGCTGGGTCCATGGCCGCAGTAAGGAAGTGCCTCCTTATTATGCCCAAAATAATTATTCCTCCACCTGACAGCGGGAACCCACCGGACGGGCCACCGTATTTTGCAAAAAAAAGTTTCCCCCTGACTGCTGGGACCCACCAGCTACATCTTCGCACGCAAGCAAGTGCGTCCGGGCAAAAAAAATGATTCGGCCCCTGACTGTTGCGACCCACCAGCTACATCTTCGCACGCAAGGAAGTGCCTGACAGTCGGGACCCACCTGGTCGAAGCATACGTAGCGTTGTCATTTTGGTCGCGAACGTGTATGTACGTACTGGTCGATGTATAGGCGCGCACGTGTCGTAGTAGAGGCGCACACGTAGCATGTACACGTACGTACAGCGGCCAGGGTGCAAGAAAGTAAATACGGCCACGTACGTACATACGGGCGGGGTTTCGAACGCCTACTCGCGCGTACGTACGGCCAGGACTCGTGTACATGGCTGGGTCGAAACGGAGAAACAGCGTCGTCGTCGTTTTCCTGGGGAGCCAACCGGCTGGGTCAGAACGGAATGCGTCGTCGTGTTCATCGGGACGGTTTGGACGGAACAACCGATGGAAATGAGGCCTGGTGTACCGCAGAACGGAGGAAACGGTCTTGTGTTCGACCGTCCACGTTCGAAATGGGATCCTGTTCATAGGGAGGGGTCTGGCATACGGCAAAACGGAGGAAACGGACCTCCTACGGACGAAACGGGGGTCCGGTTGATCGGGAAGGGTGTGGCGTACCGCAAAATGGAGGAAACGGACTTGTGTTGGAGCGCTACGGTCGAAACGGGGGTCCTGTTCATCGGGAGGGGTGTGGAGTACCGCAAAACGGCACTCCACGGGATACTGTTCATCTCCACCGTCGACCCCCTCCAGCCTCCATGGGCTACTGTTCATACACCGTCGACCTCCTCCAGCCTCCACCTGCGACTGTTCATCCACGGGCTCCTGTTCATCCAGCCTCCACCGCGCGCTACTCCACCGGCTACTGTTCAACCAGCCCTATCCACAGGCTACTGTTCAACCACCCCTCCACGGGCTACTGTTCATCCAGCCCTCCACCGTCTACTGTTTATCCTGCCCTCCACAGGGTGGTCCTGTTCATCCTGCCCTCCACGGGGTCCTATTCATCCAGTCCCAACTGGCTCGAACGATCGCGGTCCTATTCATCCAGAGGCAACGCCATGGGGTCCTGTTCATCCACCCCCACCGGGAACTGTTCATCCAAAACCCCCCAGCAACGCTCACTGTTCATCCAGAGGCAGCATCGATCGGCTTCAGTTAGCAGCAGTAGCGAAGGAATCGCTCGATCGGGTTCAGTTAACAGCCATCGATCGATCGCTCGGGTTCAGTAATGTGTAGCCTGCAGTGCAATCGCTCGGGTTCAGTTAGATCCCAACGCCTCGCTCTGGTTCAGTTAGAGCCCAACGCCTCGCACCAACGCGCGTGCGTGTACGAGAGAAACGCGCATCGCTCGGCCCCGACCACCCACCGTAACCGGAAACACCCCGATATTTTCCTCGCCCTCGCTTCTACCACGGTTTTTCCGTCATGGACGGCCCAAAGAATGTCATGCAGCTGCGTCTCCGGCCCGCCCAGGACGAAAAGCCCATTTTCTGTCATGATTTTTTGTCATAGAAGTAGGACCCCACCACATCTATGATGATACCGTGTTTTGTCATAATTATTGTCATAGAAGTGTCATAAGTATGATAGGAAAAAAATTCGTTCGGCCCAAAATGTCACGGATGTGTCTTTTTTTGTAGTGTTTGGAACATATGCTTATAGACGTATGCCTTTTGGTTTATGTAATGCACCTGCTACCTTTCAAAGATGCATGATGGCTATATTCTCCGACTTTTGTGAAAAGATTGTTGAGGTTTTCATGGATGACTTTTCTGTTTATGGGAAGTCTTTTGATGATTGTTTGAGCAATCTTTATCGAGTTTTGCAGAGATGTGAACAAACAAATCTTGTCTTGAATTGGGAGAAGTGCCACTTTATGGTTAATGAAGGCATAGTCTTGGGTCATAAAATTTCTGAAAGAGGTATTGAAGTGGACCAAGCTAAGGTTGATGCTATCGAGAAAATGCCATGTCCTAAGGACATAAAAGGTATTCGTAGTTTTTTGGGTCATGCCGGTTTCTATAGGACATTTATTAAAGAATTCTCTAAAATTTCTAGGCCTCTCACTAATCTTTTGCAAAAGGATATTCCTTTTATTTTTTATGATGATTGTTTAGAAGCCTTTGAAACACTCAAGAAAGCCTTAATCACTGCACCTATTGTTCAACCACCTGATTGGAACTTGCCTTTTGAAATTATGTGTGATGCTAGTGATTATGCTGTTGGTGCTGTTTTAGGACAAAGAGTTGACAAGAAATTGAATGTTATTCATTATGCTAGTAAAACTCTAGACAGTGCTCAAAGAAATTATGCTACTACTAAAAAGAATTCTTAGCAGTGGTGTTTGCTAGTGATAAGTTTATACCTTATACGTTGATTGCAAAGTAACTGTTCACACAGACCATGCTGCTATTAAATATCTTATGGAAAAGAAATATGCTAAACCTAAACTTATTAGATGGGTTCTCTTGTTACAAGAATTTCAACTGCATATTATTGATAGAAAGAGAGCTGGGAACCCCGTGGCTGATAACTTGTCTAGGCTTGAAAATGTCCTTGACGACTCACTTCCTATTGATGATAGTTTTCCTGATGAGCAGTTAGCTACAATAAATGTTGCTAATAGTACTCCTTGGTATGCTGACTATCCTAATTACATTGTTACTAAATATTTGCCACCTAGTTTTACTTACCAACAAAAGAATTTTTCTATGATTTAAGACATTATTTTTGAGATGACCCACATCTTTACCTAATATTAAATAACGGAAGCTTTCATCATTCTCCATACGTCATCCCTTCATATCCGTTGATTTTATGTTAACCATAAAAATCGACGGTTGAGATTAAAATATAGATCTGTTACCTGTGGTCCATCCTAAAAAAAACGTAGCTACTCCTACAATTGTGGCTCGTAGGTGCACCTAGGCTCTCCATGTTTGTCCGATTCATCGTCCAAAAAAGAAAACAAATTCCATCCCGACCCAAAAGGAAGAAAATAAACATGGCGATGGAAAACATAAAGATTCCCTTGTTTTCATCGTCCCCTTAATTCTAATTCCTTTTTTCTGAAAGGCCCATTATTTCTAATTCCAATCTATCATGTTTCCTTCCCTTCCGGAGTCCACGCACCTACTGTCTCTCTTTCGTAGCGCAGCCGAATCAAACAAATATTGTTGTAGGCCCAGGTGAGGCGACAACGAGGTCGGGCGTCAGAGGAGAGGGTCGTAGCAGGAGTGAAGGAAGGAGCATCAGGCTGAATCTCGGCGAAACGACATCGGCGGTGCCCATTCTATCGAGGGTGGGGAGAGGTGCGTGACTAGGGACTCTACTATGGACAATAGAGAGGCTCCAGCGACGTCGACCCTACAGCCGATGTGGGCGACCAGTGATGGCTTGACCGACCTCTGCCGCTTCCATGGCGTCTGCAAAAGCAGTGGCAGCGGTTTTGTCTTTGAAGAGAACGTTCATGGACAGCAAGTCGGGAAGACATGATAGGCCTCCTCTCCTTCCTTGATGGTGGCCAGGGCTTCATCAACGTCATGGAGCAAGAACTGAATGTGTGCGCATGGTCGGAAGGCGGCTAGATCCGGAGGATTGTGCATGTAGCCGGTGCTACCCGCGAGCCCGGCGTTCGCCTGGTGTGCACCAAGCCACTGACAGGGCAACATATCCGTCATAGCTAGGGAAGGACTGAGCACGAAGATCGCACGCTTCGATCTGGTGACATAGGGGGTCACATCACGTGAGACTCCATGTACCTGCTTAAGCCGATGTTGAGAATCATGGAAAAATTGGATGCATGGGTATGCGTGATGATCCTCGGGCGGTTCAGATACTGGGATGGGGACGCGTTGTTCATCGGAGACATGATACTGGTTGCACAATAGCGTGAAGCTGCATCCCTTGATACTGGTTGCACAATAGCGTGAAGCTGCATCCCTTGCGAACCACCACGCTGCGGCAACCCTTACAACGGGGGCACCTACTGCTGGAGGGCGCTCACTCGAAAGTTGCTGCTGAAGATACGCAAGGAAGAGGATTTAACTAGAAATCGGACAAGAGCTCCCCGAGCGGCGAACATGGTGACAAGACTCGCGGATGCAATACCCATTTAACCAGGACCGGCGGCAGGAGTAAGATGAGACCCATACGAACTGGGCGATGCAAGGATGTTTTGGTAGGTCCCGCCAGTGCCTCATGCTCCCCTGCACATTATTTTGGAAAGCTCTGAGAGTTACACAAACGACCATACATTAATCGGTGTATAATACTATACTTATCTTTCTTTTTTTGCAAGTTAAATAATTTATCTAACTCTCTTGATCTCTTCCAACCTTATTATATGATTAACCATCTCGACTTGTGATTTTGAGTCGTCAGAACTTAAAAAAAATTGTTGATGCCGTAAGCGTTTCTATACTTGATCATCACATATCATCCTACTGACCTCAAGATTTAACAGTGAAAAAACTAGCACGCTATAGCGTTACTAATAGTATGCTATAGCATTCTGAGAAATATCCCGCTAAATAAATCGGTGCACAATGCCTCGCCAATACCACGCTATACCGCGATATAGCGTGCTAATAGCATATTTTGAGGACCTTGCTATTTTTTCATATCATGCTATGTTTTTCATTGGGATTTAAGGACATGTATGAATCTCTTCTCATGAGACGGATATTTTGCAGACTAATGTAATAGATGATGGTTCTGCAAATTCTATTTTTAATCAAGTTATTTCATGACCAATGTCTCCGGTACTACTGATGTACTGTATTTGTAAAACTAACATGATGATTAGTATGTCATGACCCTTAAATTGTTGCCTGCTATATTTGTAACCTTTAGTGTTTGCTGATGAACTACCAACAATGGACGCTTTGATCTTAATGTGATTTGGTGCTTGAAAACTGAAATTTAATCGTTTGCTTCATAATATTTGATGAATTATGTTTTGAAGAAGAATAGTGGTGGAGGATATGCAATTATGCCTTAGTAACTTTTACTAATACAAATTCTTCTTAAAATATCCCTAGAATCATTTACCCTTTTGTGCCTTACACATATATCAATCAACAAGAAAAATAATAATGATCTTATGTAGATGTGATCATTGAGTACTAAGATGGGCTTTGCTGTTTCAGTCTAATGCGTTATTTGTTGGATAGCATTGAGTAAAGCCAGCAAAGACGAAAGAGATGTACGCAATCAGGTAGATATTTATGTTGTCTAAATTGTCCAACCTTTATGGTTTTGTGAAACAACACTTATCATGTAGTTTCTGGTGTGGTATTGTCAATGATTTTCCAAGGAGTTGGCCGATGTCGTCGAGTGTGGGGACAGGATATGTGTGTGGAGAGGGGCGAAGGGTCTACATGAGACACTCGCTAAGGAAGTGTGTTTTCCTCTCCCGTCGCAACGCACGGGCCCTTTTGCTAGTCTTTATAAAGAAGGAGTAGATGGTATTATTAGACATTGTGTACCTGAGCATGAACAGGGACAAATCCTACGGAAATGTCACTCCGAACCGTATGGAGGGCATCATGCTAGAGATAGAACTGCTCATAAGGTATTGCAGTCTGGATTCTATTGGCCTACTCTCTTCAAGGATGCTTGTCGTGGTATTCTCTCGGGGGGTGCGAGGCGACAGATGCCACAAGGGCTTAGTGTGAGGGTAAGACTGCTGCTGATAGGACCGGGAGCGGGTATGCGAGTAGCACGCGCTAGTTTACCCAGGTTCGGGGCTCTCCGGAGAGATAATACCCCTACTCCTGCATGTCTGTGTATCTGTAGTATATCTGGTACAGGGTTGCTCCTGGAGCTGTATCTGAGATCAGTGCCAAGTGCAACTGATCTGGTATATGCATATAGGGCATGCTAGTGGCCGGCCTTGCTCATGGCCGTGAGTGTGCGTGAGAGTGAGTGTCTTTGGATGGATGGATGGATGGCTCCTTTTATAGTGTGAGGTAGCTTTGTATCTAGGCTATGTGGAGGTATGGGAGCAAGGCATGGTGCATGTCATGCTTGTCCCCTAGGTCACTTCATGAATAGTGTCAGGGGACAAGTGACACTATACATGACGATGTCGCGCTACGGTTGTCTTGTCCGCGGTATGGCCGTCTCGTCGGGGTCTTGTCGATGCCGGGTCAGACTGCAGTCGGCAGCTGGCTAGTCGGCGCAGTCGGTCAGCTGGCACCCGGCCGGGTGGAGCACTCGGACGGGGAGCCGGCAGGAGCGGCCGGGCAGTCGGACTGAGGGGCTTTGCTAGCCCCGATGTCTTGAAATATTGTCTTGCCGTCTTCGGGATACCCGTGTCCAATTACTCCGACAGTAGCCCCCAAGCCTCCGGGCAACTTGGCAAAGTCGGGCGGAGGTTTTTTCGCGAGTGTTCATGGAAATGATCATGCAAAAGACAAAGTTAGTCCATGCAGATATATCAAATGATTGCTTTTTAGCACTGCAAGTTTTATGCGGAGGGTGCCGACTCGGTTTCGTCCGAGCCCCCTTCAATCTTTTTCATGTTCCCTCCGCTCTTTGGCTTGTGCTCTCGCTTGCCGGACAGCCGCTCTGCGGTCTGTGGCTGAGAGTGGGCCGCGGAGTGGAGTGTACAATACTCAGACTCTGGGAGCGAATTTAACCGAGTAGATACTCATAAAGAAAACGGTCGGGTCGCCCGAAGCGTTTTTCTTCCCGGACGTTTTTCGCGTGGGTGGCCTCTAGCGTTCACTCTTGCCAGTCGGACAGCCGCTCTGCGGTCTGTGACTAAGAGTGGGCTTTTCATACCGTGCACGCTACTAAGCCGTCTGCGGGAACTAACGTCTCAGGCCAAGCGGCCAGCCCCCGGGCCAACTCTGGCTGGCGCCGGGGCGAACAGTGATGCGAATGTAATAAAATGCGGAGATAGCCCCCGATCATCGCTCGAGGTTATCCGTGCTCTCGCGGTGAAAAAATATGCGGGTGAGGAGCTCACATTAATTTTCGTGTAGCCGAGGCGGAGTTTGCTGAAGAGAGCCGGCGCACCCGCTGGGTGTAGCCTTCGAGCCCCCGGTCGCTCGAAGGAGGGTCCCGGCCGGTCAGGCTCGACCGGCCAGGCGGCGAGGCGTCTTGCAGCGCCCTTTTTCTTCTTCTGCCGGCTGCTGGCAGCCGGACGAAACTCTTCTCTTGTCTCTGTGGGGGCGCGCCAGCGCACCCACCGGGTGTAGCCCCCGAGATTCGGGCCGACTGCTGAGCAGTCGGGCCGGATCTTCCGGCAACTACTTTGTCTTCTTTCCTCGCGGGGGCGCGTCAGCGCACCCGCTGGGTGTAGCCCCCGAGATACGGGCCACTGCTGAGCAGTCGGGCCGGATCTCCCGGCGACTGCTTTGTCTTCTTTCCTCGCGGGGGCGCGTCAGCGCACCCGCTGGGTGTAGCCCCCGAGATTCGGGCCGACAGCTGAGCAGTCGGGCCGGATCTCCCGGCGACTAGTTTGACTTCTCTCCTCGCGGGGGCGCGTCAGCACACCCGCTGGGTGTGCCGTCGGAGCAGGAGGCAGACCAGCCGGCTTGGCACTGCCGACAGCGCGGGTCACGAGTGACCGTCCGAGTGGCGAAGCAGGCGGACGAATCATCCGGACGGGTGTTTCTTTTCTTCTCTTTGTCCCAGCCGACTTCTTTCTCTTTTCTCTCTCTTTTTTTTGGGCAGTCGGCCCTTTGGCTTTCTCCCCAGTCGGCCCCTACTCCTTTCTTTTCCCTTTCTCCAACCGGACCACGCCTCTTCCTTTTCCACTGGCAGCCTACCACAGCGGTCGGGTGGGGGAGCCGGCGGGGACGCACAAAGCCGGCAGGCGGCCGGTTGCGCTGGAGCCGGCAGGCGGGGGGCCGGCCGAGTGGCGGGAGCCGGCAGGCGGCCGGGCGCGCTGGAGCCGGCAGGCGGAGGGCCGGCCGAGTGGCGGAAGCCGGCAGGCGGCCGGGCGCGCTGGAGCCGGCAGGCGGAGGGCCGGCGACGGGGCGCGGCCGGGATGCAGGCGCCGGCCGGGGGAGGCGAGGTTGCAGCCGGAGCGGGCCGCGAGCCGGCGGGCGGACCGCCGTTGCAGCCGGCGCAGGGGGCGGCGCCAACGCGCGCGGACATAGAGGAGGCTCGGCGACCCACCGCGCGGTGACTCGGGAGGAGGGCGCATGGACGCAGACGGCCCGGATGAGACGGCGCGGGCGGCTTGGAGGCCGGTGCAGGTGGTGGAGTCGGCCGGGCGGCAGGAGCCGGCAGGCAGCCGGCGCGCGCGGAGTCGGCCTGGGTGCGGACGCGGCAGAAGCCAGCGCAGGCAGAGCTGGCGGGCCGGGTCGAGGGGGGAGCCGGCGGGTGGTCGGGCCGGCCTGGGGAGCTGGCGGCCGGGTTGAGGAACGGGGCGGCCACCGGAGCCGGCGCAGGAGGTGGAGAGGCCGGCGTGAGGGTGGGCAGGAGGCGACCCGGCGGGGACCCGGAGACGGCCGAAGCGGGGCGCCCGACCGCAGGCGGAGGCGACTCGGAGCGGGGACCCGGAGCCGGTTGGTGCGGGGCACCCGGCCGCGGCCGGAGGCGACCCGGCGGGGATCCGGAGCCGGCGGGCGCAGGCGACGGCCGGGGCACATGTTTGTGGAGGTGCGGGCCGATGCAGGCGCCAAATGTCGGGTGGTTGGTGCGGGCTGATGCAGAGGGGCCGAGCTCGGGGTTGGCCGCGCGGAGGCCGCGGAAGCCGGGCGCGGGGCAGGAGGCGGATGGGCCGGGCGGCAGCCGGCGGTCGAGGCCACGGGGGCACGCGCCGGCGGAGGAGCTCGGGCGTGGCCCGACGCTGGTGCTCGTGCGGAGTAGGAGGAGGCCGGGGCTGCCCGCTGGAGCAAAGCGAGGCAATGTATGGCTAGTGTACGGGATATGGTATGAGTAGCGTATGGCTACGGATGGAGCAGCAAACGCGCACTCCATCCCGAGCTAGGCGCAGCCCGGAGGAGAGCGGACGCGGGCGGCGCGTGGATGCATGCGGCCAACCGAAGCGAAGCCCATGCGCGGCGCGCGCACGGACTGACGGCCAACATCACAACGGTAGTGACGAAGAGGCCGACGGCGAGGATGCTTCGCCCCTCGCGGCCGCTCCAGGGGCGTGTCGATGCTGGGCCCCCGAGCGCTACCGGAGAGATGACGGCGACGCCGCGGTGATGATGGCGAAAAAGGTCCCGCCCGGACTGCGAAACCAGCAGCAGCGCGGTAGCATAGTATCGCCCCACGGTGGGCGCCAACTGTTGTGGTATTCTCTCGGGGGGGTGTGAGGCGACAGATGCCACAAGGGCTTAGTGTGAGGGTAAGACTGCTGCTGATAGGACCGGGAGCGGGTATGCGAGTAGCACGCGCTAGTTTACCCAGGTTCGGGGCTCTCCGGAGAGATAATACCCCTACTCCTGCATGTCTGTGTATCTGTAGTATATCTGGTACAGGGTTGCTCCTGGAGCTGTATCTGAGATCAGTGCCAAGTGCAACTGATCTGGTATATGCATATAGGGCATGCTAGTGGTCGGCCATGCTCATGGCCGTGAGTGTGCGTGAGAGTGAGTGTCTTTGGATGGATGGATGGATGGCTCCTTTTATAGTGTGAGGTAGCTTTGTATCTAGGCTATGTGGAGGTATGGGAGCAAGGCATGGTGCATGTCATGCTTGTCCCCTAGGTCACTTCATGAATAGTGTCAGGGGACAAGTGACACTATACATGACGATGTCGCGGTACGATTGTCTTGTCCGCGGTATGGCCGTCTCGTCGGGGTCTTGTCGATGCCGGGTCGGACTGCAGTCGGCAGCCGGCTAGTCGGCGCAGTCGGTCAGCTAGCAGCCGGCCGGGTGGAGCAGTCGGACGGGGAGCCGGCAGGAGCGGCCGGGCAGTCGGACTGAGGGGCTTTGCTAGCCCCGATGTCTTGAAATATTGTCTTGCCGTCTTCGGGATACCCGTGTCCAATTACTCCGATAATGCTCGTAAGTATGTCTCATCTTGTGATGAATGCCAAAGAATAGGTAATATAGGTAAGCGTCAAGAAATGCCTATGAATTATTCACTTGATGTTGAACCATTTGATGTTTGGGGATTTGATTACATGGGACCTTTTCCTTCCTCTAATGGGTATACACATATTTTGGTTGATGTTGATTATGTTACTAAATGGGTAGAAGCTATTCCAACTAGTAGTGCTGATCACAACACCTCTATTAAAATGCTTAAGGAAGTTATTTTCCCAAGGTTTGGAGTCCCTAGATACTTAATGACTGATGGTGCTTCACACTTTATTCATGGTGCTTTTCGTAAGATGCTTGCTAAGTATGATATGAACCATAGAATTGCATCACCCTATCATCCTCAGTCTAGTGGTCAAGTTGAGCTTAGCAATAGAGAAATAAAATTAATTTTGCAAAAGACTGTTAATAGGTCCAGGAAGAATTGGTCTAAGAAATTAGATGATGCACTTTGGGCTTATAGGACAGCATATAAAAATCATATGGGTATGTCCCCTTATAAAATGGTTTATGGAAAAGCTTGTCATTTGCCTCTCGAGTTAGAACATAAAGCATATTGGGCAGTTAAAGAACTCAACTATGATTTCAAACTTGCTGGTGAAAAGAGGTTATTTGATATAAGTTCATTAGATGAATGGAGAACCCAAGCTTATGAAAATGCATAGTTATTTAAAGAAAAAGTTAAAAGATGGCATGACAAAAGAATCCAAAAACGTGAGTTTAAAGTCGGAGAATATGTTCTTTTGTACAACTCTCGCTTTAGATTCTTTGCAGGCAAACTCCTCTCAAAATGGGAAGGTCCCTATGTCATCGAGGAGGTTTACCGGTCTGGAGCCATCAAAATAAATAATTCTGAAGGTACTAACCCGAAGGTTGTCAACGGGCAACGAATAAAGCATTATATCTCAGGTACGCCTATTAATGTTGAAAGCAATGTTATCCAAACTTTGACACCAGAATAATACACAAAAGAGTCCTTCCGGAACACTCCAGAATTATCAAGATAAGGAGGTACGTGATACAGTAAGTAAACGGACTCCGAAAAATCTGCAAAAATATTTTCTGACAATTTTGGAATATTTTAAAATTTTGGAAATAAAGAAACTATCGGGAAGCATACCCTGGTGGGCACAATACACCAGGGCGCGCCAGGCAGGTGGGTTGTACCCACCTGGTACACATTCCGGACTCCGTTTTTCTTCTGTATACTTGTCCTGCAAGATAAAAATTCTATATATACTTCCCGAACCTGTCAACCACCGTATCGCGAAGAAATCCTCTATTCTCTTTTCTTGTTGTTTTCTGTCAGGTCCCATCTACCATGGCCTCTTCAGGTTCCTCTAAGGACGAGATCTCTTCTTGAAACTTCCCAAAATTCTAAATTTTGGAATGTTTTAATAAATAGATAGTTATGATTGATTGCTTGATTGATTGAGTGAAATTCAAAACCTTTTGAAAGTAAAATGAGAGGAATAAAAGGACTTTCCCAAAACTTTGATTTTTGCTTTTATAATCTCCATGAATTCAAATTCTTTTCATCACAAAACCCTCGAGAGAAGATGACATGACTTCTTCCATTTATTTAAATGAAAAGGGTTGTTGAAAATATTTGAATTTCATTTGGAAATATTTCAAATTCAGAAACTTTAAGCAACTCAATGATTTTCATGAGAGAAGATAAAATGACTTCTTCAAATTATATGAAATATGAGTTGGAAGTTTAAAAGGATCAAAATTAAAGTCCTTTTGGAAATTATTTTCAATTTGGAGTTATTTGGGTTTTATTCAAATTATTTTTCTCCAAAAAAATAAAATATATGGAAATTAGGGTAAAATGATTCCCTACATCAGAAAATTGGAGAGAAATAAATTTGAATTAATTTTGGTACTTTTAAAATGATTTTTATTGGATTTTATTAGAGAGTAGCACTATTTGAATTATTTGAATTTGTGTGGATTTTATTTGACTCTAGAGATATGTTCAGATTGTAGGAAATAATTTTCTGAAAATTTTGATATATTATATGCCTATATAATATTTTTATTTATTATTTTTGTTTGTCTCGAAAATTGTTTTAAAAAACAAAAAAAAACACTTCCTCTCTGGACCGGGCCAACTGGGCCGAAGCCCAGCCAACCGGCCCAAGCCGTCGCCGCCTTCATCCCTGTGCCCGACCGGGACTATCCCCGGAGTCCGGTGCCGCCACGACCTCAGCGGCCCCTCCCGCAAGCCGCTGCCGCCCCCGGCCTTTAAAAGGCGGGCCCCGGACCTCTTCCCCTCCCCATCGCCCGCAGCCGCCGCCACCGACTTCGCCGCCGCCGCATCTCGCCACCCTCGCTCCACACCGCTGCCGCCGCACTTCCTGCGTCGCCGCAGCTCGCCGCCCAGCGCCGCTCCCCGCTGCCGAGCCGCCGCGCCGCAAACCGCTGTCGCCCCTCGCCGTCGTTCCGCGCCGGAGCCGCCGCCTTGCCTCGCCCCGCTCGCCGGAGCCGCTCCGCCCTCGCCAGAGCTCGATCAGATCCGCCGCCGCCGATTTTATTTCATGAACTGGTATAACCGCCGAAACCCGCCTCGGTTTTTCTTTCAGTTTCGGTTTTCTTTTTTTTTGATCTGTTTAGTTATTTAGGTTAGTTTAATTAGTGGACGTTCGTCCATTAGTATTAGGTAGCGAACGGTTTTCGTTCGTTAGATTCTGTTAGCGAGCGTTCGCTCGATAGATTTTTCTTTTTCTTTTAAATTTCGGTCAGGGACCCATCCATGAATATTTTATTTATAGATTAGTCCCTCTGTTTCAAACGGTCACAACTTTTTACTCGTTTGTCCAAATCCAACGAAACCAACGCTCACCTCTTTGTTATGATCCCGTCTATCCAGATAATCAACTTGAACATGTTTTTGAAAACTTAAAATTTGATTTTCAAACAGATTTAGTTTCAAACTTCGTTTGATCATAACTTGAGTTTTATAACTCCCATTCAGTTGGCGTGGATTGGGTGAGTGTATCCATGACAGATGTGAGTATTGTTAATTAATGGTTAACTTAAGGTGGCAACTTTAATACATATCTGGGTGGATTGAGGCACCTAGGGAATCAAGTGATTGCCTGTATTTTTTGGAAATCCCGGGGTACCGTGTGATTCTCCTATGGACTGCCACCCAGGCTCAAAGGGATCATAAGATTATTCATGCTAGAAACTTCTGTGTGCAGCCACAAGCTATTATGGGCTCTAGCATAGTTGAGTAAGTTGCATGATCTCTTCCAGTGGTAGGCTAGCAGATGTAGGGGGTGTATGTTGGTACTGTCTACCCAGGGTTAGAGTTAATACTTCTGAAAGACTCTGTCTCGGTCATCCGTTTCTCAAACAACATGTAGTGCGAGAAATCCAACGGAGGAGATCGAGTCTTTTGGGGAAAAGTGCACAAACCTCTGCAGAGTGTACAAGCTAATCGTGGTTAGCCATGTCCCCGGTTATGGACATCTTGAGTATCTGGTTCTTGGATTATCATGTTGATCTCATCACTCTATATAATTAATTTGTCGGGTTGTTAATTACTTTTAATTGGAATTGAGATGGGGTTTACCATTCTCAATATTTTTCAACAAACTTTGTAGTTAAATAAAATGTATTCCTTTGCAGTAGGGAAAAATTGGCTTTTCGCAAAAACATTATAACCGTAGAGCTTTCCACCAGCCATATATGCATGTAGTGGTAGTGATTATTCATCATTATCCTCTGGTGTGAATTTGCCAGTACATTCAATGTACTGACCCTTTGTGGCTGCAACGTCTCATGTTGCAGGATTTTCTTACGACGCGTAAGTGATACGTTAGGGTTACGATTTCTACACTCAACTTTGCCGTTGGTGTTGATGGGAATCCACAACCTTGTTACTTCCGCTATTTGGATTTAGGTAATATTTTACGTTACTTTATACATGTGATTTACCTCTGTTATAAATCCTCGAGTACTGTGTGTGTCAGCATACCGATGCAGGGATGACACTTAAGCACAGAGACTTGACTGTCTGAGGTCGGGTCGCTACAAGATGGTATCAGAGCACATGTTGACTGTAGGACGTGACCCTAGAAACTGGCAAGCCCATAGGAAAGATTTATCTCTACAAACTTTCATTTCAAAAGGAACTTTTACCTCTCTTCTCTTCTGAGCTTATTCAAATATTCCCTTTTAGTGAAACCATACCCCTTTTCCCCTTTTGACCACATGAAGATTCGGCTTATGAGACCACTCCAAGAAGTACAAGATATCGGACAACCAAGACCACTTCGGAATGAAGAGTATTTTACCGAGCATTTGTTATAAATGGAAAACTACAACGGTTGAAGACTCCGAAGACTAGGAGAATTTGAAGGCTCTGAAGAATTCCCAGATTTGTATGACCTAGGAAGGCTACCCTTATGGAACTTGACAGACTATGGAAGTAGTCAATACCCGATATCAAGGTGTATCGGAGAAAGACCGGAACATGGAGCATTAGAACTCAAAGGTTTTAATGGAGGAGATATCAACTATGGAATGATAGCTCATGGAAATGGCAAAGGAAGAAACACGGCTATCCACGAAGTTATCATCCGCTTATGCTATTGTCACCTTGCTGGGTTAAGCATGCATTTCTTCGGGAGGATTGGACAGTAGAAGGCTAATGGAGCATGTATCAGCAAAAGATGAAGTTTTAACCTTAGTTGGTGTATCGCCAGGATCTGGAGTGTTACATCAAGAAATTCAGATGGACCTGCAGGAAGCAGTATTTGATAAGGAAGCATTTCATGAAGAACTCAGGAACCAGAAGCTGAAAGTAGCCAAGCTAGAGGAGCAAAACCTCGAGATGCCGGAGATTCGTCAGGAACTGAAGGATAGTAGGACCATGGTTCATGCCAAGGATGTTGAAACCCAGAAGTTTGGAACACAACTCCAGAAATATTAAAGGACATCACGATAGACTATTGCGACAACAGAGATGATCTGGCAAAAGAACTTGAGAAGGTCAAGCATGATCAGAAGAAGCCATCGAAGACATGAACAAGGCTTGAAGAGTTTGGCGATTTTGAAGATTTATTGACCCTTAGAAGACCAAACCCCTGTTATATACCTACGTTAGATGCGATGTTTGTGAGCTGTCATTTGTTTGATATTTTTCCGACAGCCACAACATAAAATCTGTCTTTTCAAAACTTTTGTTTGCTTTCCAAACCTCTATCTCTCTTATCCCACCCGAAAACCCATGGACCCAATAGAGGATGAATGGAGATGAGCTTATATTTTCTGGACCGATGAGTCAATTGGAGACGGACCGATGGATTTAGAACATGGAGGATCACATGGAGAAGAACTCTATAGCCGGAAAGGATATGACCAAGCATGCTCTTCAGTGTTTTGAAAGAGGTGCTGCTACTTGGTGGAGAATGTAACGAACCATCAATGGATGGCAAGGAGTAACCACTTGGAAGGATTTTAAGTTGCCAAAGTCTCAGTTTGAGTCCCAGAAATTCAAGCCTTATGGAAAGGATATGGAAAACTTGTGGATGCAAGCTTTGTGGAGAAATAGGACACAACCATAAAGAACACAAGGAAGAATGCCCTAATTGTGAAGGAAGTCACCCAACTGAAGAATTCCCAACTAGGCAGATCACTTGTTTCTTGTGTGAAGGGACTAACCACTACCCTGCTCAGTGTCACATTTACCCCCATGGTACAGAGGACCATCCAGCAGAAGAAAGAAGCAATGAAAGGAGCCCTCATGGAAATTTTAGAAGAACCTGTGATGAAGGAAGAGGTGGAGGACACACCTAAAGAAGACCCAATTAAACCCTGCACCAAGTCGTGCTATTCATGTGGAGAAGAAGGACACATCTCCCAAAATTGTCTGAATGGGGATCTAGTAGAATTCCCGACGGAGGAAGTAGAGTATGACCCACAGGAAATAGAAGCCCTGGTTGGAATGGAAAAGTCCAGAAAGAGAAGTAGATTGGATTCCAGGAAGGATCTGAGTCATATCACCTGTTATAGGTGCAAGGAGTTAGGGCACTACTTCAGCAGTTGCGCAAAAGGAAACCACGAGACTTGTCAGAAGTAAAATGTTTTCTACTGTAATGAAACAAGGCACTTTGCCAGGGATTATCCCAAGGAGAACGAGACTTGTGCTAAACAGTTGTGTTGAAAAAGAAGTATAGTAGAAGTAGTGAGAACATGTTTATATTGAGGCGTGGAGTTGAGGCATGTAATGGAAACACAGGAGATTGTAATAATTGGAGAATTAATAAAGTTAGCATCGTTGGTACTGATTTGGATTTTATGAGTAGTGACCCTATGAAGAAAGATTTTGACCATTTTCGAGGATATGAGAAGTATGGTCTATGGATGAGTTTGTGCATTTTAAGGGTGGTAGTACCCTGTGAGGACACTTGACCCATGGAAAGGAGAATGATATGCCACGAAGTGGATTTTGGACAAAATAAGAAGGAGTCTTGTCTCGATATGTGGGGTATCCCCAAGAGTATGAAGAGATGAAGTACTGTTGGATAAAGGAGGTATGATGTTGGAAATATGGAGCAATGGCAACTCCATGATGAGTTTGAGTAATCACGTCTTGGTTTGGTGCCAATAGAAGGAAGGGAGACAATACAATTGGATGAATTCTAAGTATGCTAGGAAGCTGGAAGTTGGATGTTGGAATAACGATTAGTTGCCCCGAGGATGAGTTCAAGGTTTACAAGTGATCAGATGGGCCATAACCCACAGGCTCCAGGACCCGCCAAGAAGCAAGCACACTCTTGCTGAAGGAAAAACCCTGGAAGAAGTTACGATTTTAGCAACATATGATTTTATAGGAGTTTACGCAAAACCTGAGAGTTGTGAAGGAACGATAGATGTTTGTTTGGCTTGCAAAATCAATGGATTTATCCGAACTTGGTTCGTCGACGAGAGAAAATTCTGAAATGCTTGTGAGGATGACCGAGTGTTAGAATGCGAGATTCGCTAAACCATATACAAGGTAATGATTTGGGTGCGGGATGGATTGATCACCATACCGACTTACTCTTATTATTCGCCTTGCTATACGGGATGGTAAATCTGAGTGACTTACCTATAGTAGAGAGACAACGATCAAAACCTTGTTTGAACCTTAGAATGGTATAGGTATTTTTTTCCTTGTACAAGGCAGCTTTTGCCAATCGTAGGATATACGGTGAGGTTCAAACCCAGACCCATTTCCTGCAGGAGAAACCATAAATTGTTGACCACCATGAGATATCGATAGTTGTTTAGTATTCGCACCAGACCCGTCAGCTCAGAGGACCCAGTCACAGAAGAACCTTAACAAGATGAAAGGACAGAAGAAATTGCGGTAAAGGTTATGCCACTACCGGAAGAGCTCAGAGAAGGAATTTTCTCGAGGATCTGAGAAGACCGACACTGTCAAGAATAAGGATGGAGTATATGAGTTTTGATGGAACCGTAAGCATGCTTCTAAGGGTGGTAGCACCCAGACCCCGGAGATGATCGATAGATTTTGAGAAGACCCCCAAACCTAACCAATTTCTTGCTAGCCTCTCCGAATCTCGAGGATGAGATTCATTTTAAGGGTGGTAGGTTTGTAACATCCCAAACGTCTAGATTTTCGAATGTTATAATAAATAGATAGTTATGATTGATTGTTTGATTGATTGTGTGAAATTGAGTGAAATTCGAAACCTTTTGAAAGTTAAATGAGAGGGAATAAAAGGACTTTCCCAAAACTTTCATTTTTTCTTTTATGATCTGCATGAATTCAAATTATTTTCATCACAAAACCCTGGAGAGAAGATGACATGACTTCTTCCACTTATTTAAATGAAAAGGGTTGTTGAAAATATTTGAATTTCATTTGGAAATATTTCAAATTCAGAAACTTTAAGCAACTCAATGATTTTCATGAGAGAAGATAAAATGACTTCTTCAAATTATATGAAATATGAGTTGGAAGTTTAAAAGGATCAAATTTAAAGTCCTTTTGGAAATTATTTTCAATTTGGAGTTATTTGGGTTTTATTCAAATTATTTTTCTCCAAAAAAAATATGGAAATTAGGGTAAAATGATTCCCTACATCAGAAAATTGGAGAGAAATAAATTTGAATTAATTTTGGTACTTCTAAAATGATTTTTATTGGATTTTATAAGAGCAGTAGCACTATTTGAATTATTTGAATTTGTGCGGATTTTATTTGACTCTAGAGATATGTTCAGATTGTAGGAAATAATTTTCTGAAAATTTTGATATATTATATACCTATATAATATATATTATTATTATTATTTTTGTTTGTCTTGAAAATTGTTTTTAAAAACAAAACAAAAACACTTCCTCTCCGGACCGGGCCAACTGGCCGAAGCCCAGCCAACCGGCCCAAGCCGTCGCCGCCTTCATCCCTGTGCCCGACCGGGACTCTCCCCGGAGTCTGGCGCCGCCACGGCCTCGGCGCCCCCTCCCGCAAGCCGCCGCCGCCCCCTGACCTTTAAATGGCGGGCCCCGGACCTCTTCCCCTCCCCATCGCCCGCAGCCGCCGCCGCATCTCGCCGCCCTCGCTCCGCGCCGCCGCCGCCGCACTTCCCGCGTCGCCGCTGCTCGTCGCCCAGCGCCGCTCCCCGCTGCCGAGCCGCCGCGCCGCAAACCGCTGTCGCCCCTCGCCGCTGTTCTGCGCCGGAGCCGCCGTCTTGCCTCGCCCCGCTCGCCGGAGCCGCGCCGCCCTCGCCAGAGCTCGATCAGATTTGCCTCCGCCGATTTTATTTTGCGAACCGGTATAACCGCCGAAACCCGCCTCGGTTTTTCTTTCAGTTTCGGTTTTCTTTTTTTGATCGGTTTAGTTATTTAGGTTAGTTTAATTAGTGGACGTTCGTCCATTGGTATTCGGTAGCGAAAGGTTTTTGTTCATTAGATTCTGTTAGCGAGCGTTCGCTAGATAGATTTTTCTTTTTCTTTTTAATTTCGGCCAGGGACCCATCCGTGAATATTTTATTCATAGATTAGTCCCTCTGTTTCAAACGGTCACAACTTTTTACTCGTTTGTCCAAATCCAACGAAACCAACGCTCACTTCTTCGTTATGATCCCCTCTATCCAGATAATCAACTTGAATATGTTTTTGAAAATTTAATTTTGATTTTCAAACAGAATCTAATAACTCCGATTCAGTTGATTCTTTTGGCAAATCGAAGCTCTTGACCTAAACATTCTGATAAGGCCAAATTCACATAATTTTGGTACTGTTAGAAACTTTTTTAGGTTGCAAGAGTTATTTCCTTGGTTTTGATGTTTTCCGAATTGTTCTTCGTTCTCTCCGACCTTTTGAGTGATTGCTTATGTGTGGTTACTATTGCTTGCTTACGATAGATTGACCGGAGTGTGACGAGTATAACTATCAAGAGTTTTGAGTGCAAATCATCTTCATCAACAGTACAGGCAAGTTCACACTTTGATCATACCCTTTCATACCCAGTTTTTATGCATTAGTTTCACCCTCAACATTGCATGAGTAGGATTGATAACATGTGGGTATTGGGAAGTAGTTGATGAGGTAGGAACCTATTGCCCTGCATTCAAACCCTTGGGAGTTACTTCTACGTTATGCTTATATTGCTATGCTATGCTCGTAGACGTGGATTGGGTGAGTGTATCCATGGCAGATGTGAGTATTGTTAATTAATGGTTAACTTAAGGTGGCAACTTTAATACACACCTGGGTTGATTGAGGCACCTGGGGAATCCAATGATTGCCTGTATTTTTTGGAAATCCCGGGGTACCGTGTGATTCTCCTATGGACTGCCACCCAGGCTCAAAGGGATCATAAGATTATTCATGCTAGAAACTTCCGTGTGCAGCCACAAGCTATTATGGGCTCTAGCATAGTCGAGTAAGTTGCATGACCTCTTCCAGTGGTAGGCTAGCAGATGTAGGGGGTGTAGGTTGGTACTGTCTACCCAGGGTTAGAGTTAATGCTTCTAAAAGACTGTGTCTCGGTCATCTGTTTCTCAAACACCATGCAGTGCGAGAATTCCAACGGAGGAGATCGAGTCTTGTGGGGAAAAGTGCGCAAACCTCTGCAGAGTGTACAAACTAATCATGGTTAGCCGTGTCCCCAGTTATGGACATCTTGAGAATCTGGTTCTTGGATTATCATGTTGGTCTCATCACTCTATATAATTAATTTGTTGGGTTGTTAATTACTTTTAATTGGGATTGAGATGGGGTTTACCATTCTCAATATTTTTCAACAAACTTTGTAGTTAAATAAAATGTATTCCTTTGCAGTAGGGAAAAATTGGCTTTTCGCAAAAACATTATAACCGTAGAGCTTTCCACCAGCCATATATGCATGTAGTGGTAGTTATTATTCATCATTATCCTCTGGTGTGAATTTGCCAATACATTCAATGTACTGACCCTTTGTTGCTGCAACATCTCATGTTGTAGGATTTTCTTACGACGAGTAAGTGATACGTTAGGGTTACGATATCTACACTCAACTTTGTCATTGGTGTTGATGGGAATCCACAACCTTGTTACTTCCGCTATTTGGATTGAGGTAATATTTTACGTTACTTTATACATGTGATTTACCTCTGTTATAAATCCTCGAGTACTGTGTGTGTCAGCATACCGATCCAGGGATGACACTTAAGCACAGAGACTTGACCGTCTGAGGTCGGGTCACTACACTTCTCCTTCACCAACATCACTTTCTTCACCACCAAAGGAGAACTGAGTATCGGGTATCATAACATCCCCCTGGCTTTTGCCAAGCTTGGGGGAGGTGCCCCGGTATCATAACATCCCACTATCTTTTCGCTTTTACTTATCTTGGTTCAACCTTTTGCTTAGATGAATAAAGTTTAGTTCGTACCTTTCTACTTTGTGAGTTTGCATAATAAAGTTAGCTCAAGTTTTTACTTTCTTTACTTTCATGTTGAAAATAAAAAAAGAAATAAGAAAAGAAAAAGAGAAAGAAAACAAATAAAAGAAAGGAAATAAATGGATAAGATCATATACTAATCCTATGGTAGGTGATAGCACCATATAAGGAAAAGTATATGTAAGAAAAATTTATTAGAGGTTGACAAACATAACATTAGTCAGTGATGCAACTCATGAAAGAATTAATAAGGGAAGGGAAGATTCACATATAAATATACTATCCTAGAAATATTTTGCGATTGTGAGCTCTCATCAAAATATTATATGCTGAAATTGTTGACATTGGACAAGGAAGACAACGTAATGGTTTATGTATGTTTATATTCACATAGAAGTCATATTGTCATAGATCCTTTAACATGTGATGCTTACCCCTATCTTTGCTAGCCAAAAAAATTCCGCACTAAGTGGAGATACTACTTGTGCATCCAAAAAACCTTAAACCCAAATCTTTTTCAAGTGTCCACCATACCTACCTAGGAATTGAACAAGATCCCTCAAGTAAGTTGTCGTCGGTGCAAAAAGGCAATACAAATTGCTTCTAAATATGTGAGACCTTTTAGTGTAAGGGAAAATTGAGCGTTGCACGAACTTGGATAACAAAGAATAAAAGGGACAGACTGCATAATAAAGGTTGTCATCCTAAGGGGCAATGTAACGTGACGTTCTTTTGCACAAAGGGATTGAGCATGCAAACAAATAAGCGCATGGCAACCTCTGCTTACCTCTGCGAAGGGCCTATCTTTTACTTTTATGTATTTACTTTTATGCAAAGAGTCAAAGTTTTCCCTCTATTCCTTTTATTTTTCTCTTTTGGCAAGCATCATGTGGTAAGGAAAGATCTAGGCACATATGTCCAGTTGAATATATAGCATGACTTATTATTGTTGACATCACACTTGAGGTAAGTATGTTGGGAGGTGCTACCTCTTGAGCATGCGTTGGTTTCCCTTGAAGAGGAAAGGGTGATGCAGCAAAGTAGCGTAAGTATTTCCCTCAGTTTTTGAGAACCAAGGTATCAATCCAGTAGGGCCACACACAAGTCCCTCGTACCTACACAAACAAATAAGAACCTTGCAACCAACGCGATAAAGGGGTTGTCCATCCCTTCATGCCCACTTGCAAAAGTGAGATCTGATAGAGATGATAAGATAATATTTTTGGTATTTTTGTGATAAGGATTAAAAGTAAAGATTGCAAACTAAAAATAGATTGGAAACTTATATGATGGAAAATAGACCCGGGGACCATAGGTTTCACTAGTGGCTTCTCTCAAGGAAGCATAAGTATTACGGTGGGTGAACAAATTACTGTCGAGCAATTGATAGAAAAGTGCATAATTATGAGAATATCTAGGCATGATCATGTATATAGGCATCACGTCCGCGACAAGTAGACCGAAATGATTCTGCACCTATTACTATTACTCCACACATCGACCGCTATCCAGCATGCATCTAGAGTATTAAGTTCATAAGAACAGAGTAACGCATTAGGCAAGATGACATGATGTAGAGGGATAAACTCAAGCAATATGATATAAACCCCATGTTTATATCCTCGATGGAAACAATAAAATATGTGTCGTTTCCCCTTCTGTCACTGGGATCGAGCAACGCAAGATTGAACCCAAAGCTAAGCACTTCTCCCATTGCAAGAAAGATCAATCTAGTAGGCCAAACCAAACTGATAATTCGAAGAGACTTGCAAAGATAACACATCATACATAAAAGAATTCAGAGGATATTCAAATATTGTTCATAGATAATCTTGATCATAAACCCACAATTCATCGGATCTCGACAAACACATCGCAAAAACAGTTACATCGAATAGATCTCCAAGAAGATTGTGGAGAACTTTGTATTGAGATCCAAAGAGAGAGAAGAAGCCATCTAGCTAATAACTATGGACCCGAAGGTCTGTTGTAAACTACTCACACATCATCGGAGAGGCTATGGTGTTGATGTAGAAGCCCTCCGTGATCGATTCCCCCCTCCGGCGGAGCCTGAAAAGGCCCCAAGATGGGATATCACGGGTACATAAGGTTGCGGCGGTGGAAATAGGGTTTCGTGGTGCTCCTGGATGGTTTCGGGGTATATGGGTATATATAGGAGGAAGAAGTAGGTTGGTGGAGCTACGAGGGGCCCACGATTGTGGGGCGCGCCTCCCTGCCTCGTGGCCTCCTTGATTGTTTCTTGACGTCCACCCCAAGAAGTTAGTCCTAAAACTAATATAAAAGTGCTTAGTAAAGCCCATTAAACATCCAAAACAGATAATATAATAGCATGGAAGAAACAAAAATTATAGATATGTTGGAGACGTATCAAGCATCCCCAAGCTTAATTCCTGCTCGTCCTCGAGTAGGTAAATGATAAAAAATAGATTTTTTGATGTGGAATGCTACCTAGCATATTTCTCATTGTAATTTTCTTTATTGTTGCATGAATGTTCAGATCCGAAAGATTCAAGAAAAAAGTTTAATATTGACATAAAAATAATAATACTTCAAGCATACTAAGAAAGCAATCATGTCTTCTCAAAATAACATGGCCAAAGAAAGTTATCCCTACAAAATCATATAGTCTGGCTATGCTCTATCTTCATCACACAAAGTATTTAATCATGCACAACCCCGATGACAAGCCAAGCAATTGTTTCATACTTCTGATGTTCTCAAACTTTTTCAATCTTCACGCAATACATGAGCGTGAGCCATGGATATAGCACTACATGTGGAATAGAATGGTTGTTGTGGAGAAGACAAAAAAGGAGAAGATAGTCTCACATCAACTAGGCGTATCAGTGGGTTATGGAGATGCCCATCAATAGATATCAATGTGAGTGAGTAGGGATTGCCATGCAACGGATGCACTAAAGCTATAAGTGTATGAAAGCTCAACAAAAGAAACTAAGTGGGTGTGCATCCAACTCGCTTGCTCACGAAGACCTAGGGCATTTTGAGAAAGCCCATCATTGGAATATACAAGCCAAGTTCTACAATGTAAAATTCCCACTAGTATATGAAAGTGACAACATAGGAGACTCTCTACCATGAAGATGATGGTGCTACTTTGAAGCACAAGTGTGCAAAAAGGATAGAAACATTGTCCCTTCTCTCTTTTTCTCTCATTTTTTTGGGCCTTCTTCTTTTCTTTTCTTTTTATGGCCTCTTTTCTTTCTCTTTTTTTTTCTTTTCGTCCGGAGTCTCATCCCGACTTGTGGGGGAATCATAGTCTCCATCACCCTTTCCTCACTTGGGAAAATGCTCTAATAATGATGATCATCACACTTTTATTTACTTAGAACTCAAAGATTACAACTCAATACTTAGAACAAAATATGACTCTATGTGAATGCCTCCGGCGGTGTACTGGGATATGCAATGAATCAAGAGTGACATGTATGAAAGAATTATAAAGGTGGCTTTGCCACAAATATCATGTCAACTACATGATCATGCAAAGCAATATGACAATGATGAAACGTGTCATAATAAATTGAACGGTGGTATGTTGCATGGCAATATATCTCGGAATGGCTATGGAAATGCCATAATAGGTAGGTATGGTGGCTGTTTTGAGGAAGGTATATGGTGGGTGTATGATACCGGCGAAAGGTGCGCGGTATTAGAGAGGCTAGCAATGGTGGAAGGGTGAGAGTGCGTATAATCCATGGACTCAACATTAGTCATAAAGAACTCACATACTTATTGCAAAAATCTATTAGTTATCGAAACGAAGTACTACGCGCATGCTCCTAGGGGGATAGATTGGTAGGAAAAAGACCATCGCTCGTCCCCGACCGCCACTCATAAGGAAGACAATCAATAAATAAATCATGCTCCGACTTCATCACATAACGGTTCACCATACGTGCATGCTACGGGAATCACATACTTTAGAACAAGTATTTCTCAAATTCACAACTACTTAACTAGCAGGACTCTAATATCACCATCTTCATATCTCAAAACAATCATCAAGTATAAAACTTCTCATAGTATTCAATGCACTTATATGAAAGTTTTTATTATATCCATCTTGGATGCCTATCATATTAGGACTAATTTTATAGCCAAAGCAAACTACCGTGCTGTTCTAAAATACTCTCAAAATAATATAAGTGAAGCACGAGAGATCAATAATTTCTATAAAATAAAACCACCACCGTGCTCTAAAAGATATAAGTGAAGCGCTAGAGCAAAATTGTTTAGCTCAAAAGATATAAGTGAAGCACATAGAGTATTCTAATAAATTCCGATTCATGTGTGTCTCTCCCAAAAGGTGTGTACAGAAAGGATGATTGTGGTGGACTAAAAAGAAAGACTCAAATCATACAAGACGCTCCAAGCAAAACACATATCATGTGGTGAATAAAAGTATAGCTCCAAGTAAAGATACCGATGGACGAAGACAAAAGAGGGATGCCTTCCGGGGCATCCCCAAGCTTATGCTCTTGCCACTCCTTGTTCCATAATCCATCAAATCTTTACCCAAAACTTGAAAACTTCACAACACGAAACTTAAGAGAAAATCTTATGAGCTCCGTTAGTATAAGAAAACAAACCACCACCTTAAGGTAATGTAATGAACTCATTATTTATTTATATTGGTGTTAAACCTACTGTATTCCAACTTCTCTATGGTTCATAACGTCCAATACAAGCCATAGATTCATCAAAATAAACAACACACGAAAAACAGAATCTGTCAAAAACAGAACAGTCTGTAGTAATATGTATCAAACGTATACTTCTGGAACTCCAAAAATTCTAAAATAAATTGCTGGACGTGAAGAATTTATCTATTAATCATATGCAAAAATAATCAACTAAAGTTTCTGTTTTTTACAGCAAGATTAAAAAGACTTCACCCAAGTCTTCCCAAAGGTTCTACTTGGCATAAAAACTAATTAAAACATGAAATCACATCTAACCATAGGATAGATGAATTATTTATTACTAAATGGAACCAAAAATCAAGAAACAAAATAAAATTGGGTTGCCTCCCAACAAGCGCTATCCTTTAACGCCCCTAGCTAGGCATAAAAGCAAGGATAGATCTAGGTATTATCATCTTTGGCATGCAATCCATAAGTGGCTCTCATAATAGATTCATAAGGTAATTTTATTTTATTTCTAGGAAAGTGTTCCATGCCTTTCCTTAACGGAAATTGGAATCTAATATTCCCTTCTTTCATATCAATAATTGCACCAATCGTTCTAAGGAAAGGTCTACCAAGAATAATAGGACATGAAGGATTGCAATCTATATCAAGAACAATGAAATCTATGGACACATAACTCCTATTTGCAACAATAAGAACATCATTAATTCTTCCCATAGGTTTCTTAATGGTGGAATCCGCAAGGTGCAAGTTTAAAGAACAATCATCAAATTCACGGAAACCTAACATATCATACAAAGTTTTTGAAATCGTGGAAACACTAGCACCCAAATCACACAAAGCATATCATTCATGATATTTAATTTTAATTTTAATAGTAGTTTCCCACTCATCATAAAGTTTTCTAGGGATAGAAACTTCGAATTCAAGCTTTTCTTCATAAGATTGCATTAAAGCATCAACGATATGTTTGGTAAAAGCCTTATTTTGACTATAAGCCTGCGGAGAATTTAGCACGGATTGCAACAAGGAAATACAATCAATTAAAGAAAAATTATCATAATTAAATTCCTTGAAATCCAAAATAGTGGGTTAATTGCTATGTAAAGTTTTGACTTATTCAATCCCACTTTTACCAATTTTTGCATCAAGATCTAAAAACTCCGAATCATTGGGACGCCTTTTAACTAAAGTTGACTCATCTCCAATCCCATTGTTATCAAGATTCATATTTGAAAACAAATATTTAATAGGGGACACATCAATCAATTTTAGATCTTCATCCTTATTATCATGGAAACTAGAAGAACACGCTTTCACAAAGCAATCTTTTTTTGCACGCATCCTAGCGGTTATTTCTTTGCACTCAACAATGGAAATTCTCATAGCTTTGAGAGATTCATTGATATCATGCTTAGGTGGAATAGATCTAAGTTTTGAAGAATCAACATCAAGAGAAATTATATCCACGTTCCTAGCCAACTCGTCAATCTTAGGCAATTTTTCTTCAAGCAAAGCATTGAAATTCTTTTGAGAAATCATAAATTCTTTAACACTAGTCTCAAAATCAGAGGGCATATTATTAAAATTTCCATAAGAGTTGTTGTAGGAATTACCATAATTATTAGAGGAATTAATAGGATACGGCGTAGGATTAAATTTTCGTCTATAAGCGTTGTTACCAAAATTGTTCCTACCTACAAAATTCACATCCATAGATTCATTATTATTCTCAATCAAAGTAGACAAAGGCATATCATTGGGATCAGAAGAAACTCTCGTATTAGAAAACAATTTCATAAGTTCATCCATCTTTCCACTCAAAACATTAATCTCTTCAATTGCATGCACCTTTTTACTAGTAGATCTTTCAGTGTGCGATTAAGAATAATTAACCATAATATTATCTAGGAGTTTCATAGCTTCTCCTAAAGTAATTTCCATAAAAGTGCCTCCCGCGGCTGAGTCTAAAAGATTTCTAGAAGCAAAATTCAATCTGGCATAAAAAAATTGTATAATTATCCATAGATTCAGACCATGTGTAGGGCAATTACGTATCATTAATTTCATCCTCTCCCAAGATTGTGCAACATGTTCATGATCAATTTGCTTAAAATTCATAATATCGTTTCTAAGAGAGATGATCTTAGCGGGAGGAAAATACTTAGAGATAAAAGCATATTTGCACTTATTCCATGAATCGATACTATTTTTAGGCAAAGACGAAAACCAAGTTTTAGCATGATCTCTAAGCGAAAAAGGAAATAGCTTCAATTTAACAATATCATTATCCACATCTTTCCTCTTTTGCATATCACACAAATCAACAAAGCTATTTAGATGGGTAGCGGCATCTTTACTAGGAAGGCCGACGAATTGATCTTTCATGACAAGATTCAGCAAAGCAGCATTAATTTCACAAGATTCAGCATCGGTAAGAGGAGCATTCGGAGTGCTAAGAAAATCATTGTTGTTGGTATTGGCAAAGTCACACAATTTAGTATTATCTTGAGCCATCGTGACAAGCAAGCAATCCAACACACAAGCAAACAAGAAGCACGCGAAAAAGAGGCGAACGGAAAGAGAGGGCGAATAAAACGGCAAGGGTGAAGTGGGGGAGAGGAAAACGAGAGGCAAATGGCAAATAATGTAATGCGAGGGATAAGAGTTTGTGATGGGTACTTGGTATGTCTTGACTTGTGCGTAGACTCCCCGGCAACGGCGCTAGAAATCCTTCTTTCTACCTCTTGAGCATGCGTTGGTTTTCCCTTGAAGAGGAAAGGGTGATGCAACAAAGTAGCATAAGTATTTCCCTCGGTTTTTGAGAACCAAGGTATCAATCTAGTAGGAGGCCACACGCAAGTCCCTCGTACCTTCACAAACAAATAAGAACCTTGCAACCAACGCGATAAAGAGGTTGTCAATCCCTTCACGGCCACGTACAAAAGTGAGATCTGATAGAGATGATAAGATAATATTTTTGCTATTTTTATGATAAGGATTAAAAGTAAAGATTGCAAAGTGAAAATAGATTGGGAACTTATATGATGGAAAATAGACCCGGGGGCCATAGGTTTCACTAGTGGCTTCTCTCAAGAAAGCATAAGTATTACGGTGGGTGAACAAATTACTGTCGAGCAATTGATAGAAAAGTGCATAATTATGAGAATATCTAGGCATGATCATGTATATAGGCATCACGTCCGCGACAAGTAGACTGAAACGATTCTGCATCTACTGCTATTACTCCACACATCGACCGCTATCCAGCATGCATCTACAGTATTAAGTTCATAAGAACATAGTAACTCATTAGGCAAGATGACATGATGTAGAGGGATAAACTCAAGCAATATGATATAAACCCCATCTTTTTATCCTCGATGGCAACAATACAATACGTGTCATTGCCCCTTCTGTCACAGGGATCGAGCAACGCAAGATTGAACCCAAAGCTAAGCACTTCTCCCATTGCAAGAAAGATCAATCTAGTAGGCCAAACCAAACTGATAATTTGAAGAGACTTGCAAAGATAACACATCATACACAAAAGAATTCAGAGGAGATTCAAATATTGTTCATAGATAATCTTGATCATAAACCCACAATTCATCGGATCTCGAAAAACACACCACTAAAAGAGTTACATTGAATAGATCTCCAAGAAGATCGAGGAGAACTTTGTATTGAGATCCAAAGAGAGAGAGGAAGCCATCTAGCTAATAACTATGGACCCGAAGGTCTGTGGTAAACTACTCACACATCATCGGAGAGGCTATGGTGTTGATGTAGAAGCCCTCCGTGATCGATTCCCCCACCGGCGGAGTGCCGGAAAAGGCCCCAAGATGGGATCTCATGGGTACAGAAGGTTGCGGCGGTGGAAATAGGGTTTCGTGGTGCTCCTGGATGGTTTTGGGGTATATGGGTATATATAGGAGGAAGAAGTAGGTCGGTGTAGTTGCAAGGGGCCCACAAGGGTGGGGCGCGCCCAGGGGGGCAGGCACGCCTCCCTGCCTCGTGGCCTCCTCGATTGTTTCTTGATGTCCACTCCAAGTCCTCTGGATCACGTTTGTTCGACAAATAACTCTCCCGAAGGTTTCATTCCGTTTGGACTCCGTTTGATATTCCTTTTCCGTGAAACACTGAAATAGGCAAAAAACAGCAATTTGCACTGGGCCTTGGGTTAGTAAGTTAGTCCCAAAAATAATATAAAACTACTTAGTAAAGCCCATTAAACATCCAAAATAGATAATATAATAGCATGGAACAATCAAAAATTATAGAAACGTTAGAGACGTATCAGGAGGCAAAACTATAAGCCCCTATCTTTCTATGTGTCCGGCTGAAACGTTTTGCTCATGTGTACTCGGTGAGTGTTAGCAATCATAGAAGACTATATGATGGTTGAGTATGTGGACTTGCCTAAAGGCTCCGACACGTGACCCTTCCTGAAAAGATGATGAATTGTAGTTGCAAAGTTGACTGGGAACATAGTTTGTCAGTTTCCAATAGAATTTTTGCTTTATACTTCGTTTGTGTGATGAACTATTACTTATTCTTTGGAAGTGTATGATGAAAGTTCTATGATAAAAGTCTCTTATGTTTAAATTTGTTGCTGTTATAATAAACAACATGATGCTTCTATGTCTGTATTCTGTTCTTATCGACACCTCTCTCTCAAAGCATGTGGACATGTTTTTCGATTTCGGTTTTCGCTTCAGGACAAGCGAGGTCTAAGCTTGGGGGAGCTGATACGTCCATTTTGCATCATGTTTTCTTACTATTATTTGCAATTTTTTTATCCATAATAATGCTTTTTGGAGTAATTCTAATGCCTTTTCTCTCATAATTTGCAAGGTACACACCAAGAGGGAGAATTCCCGCAGCTGGAAATCTGGACCTGAAAAGGCCACGTCAGGCCACCTATTCTGCACAACTCCAAATGAGCAGAAACTTTACAGGGATTTTTTATGGATTATTTAAGAAATATGGGAGCCAATAATGACCAGAGGGGGGCCAACAGGTGGGCACAACCCACCTGGGCGCCAGGCCCCCCTGGTGCGCCCTGGTGGGTTGTGGTCTCCTCGGCCCACCTCCGGTGCCCATCTTCTGGTATATAAGTGGTTTTGACCTAAAAAAATCATGAGAATACTTTCAGGACGGAGCACCGCCGTCTCGAGGCGGAACCTGGGCAGGAGCACTTTTGCCCTCCGACGGAGCGATTCTGCCGGGGGAACTTCCCTCCCGGAGGGGGAAATCATCATCATCATCATCACCAACAACTCTCCCATCTTGGGGAGGGCAATCTCCATCAACATCTTCACAGCACCATCTCCTCTCAAACCCTAGTTCATCTCTTGTATTCAATCTTGTTACCGGAACTATAGATTGTTGCTAGGGGGTGACTAGTTGTGTTGATTACATCTTGTAGTTGATTACTATATGGTCTATTTGGTGGAAGATTATATGTTCAGATCCATTATGCATATTAATACCCCTCTGATCATGAGCTTGTTGATTATTTGTGAGTAGTTGCCTTCGTTCTTCAGGTCACGGGACAAATCATGTTGCAAGTAATCATGTGAATTTGATATGTGTTCGATATTTTGATGGTATGTATGTTGTGATTCCCTTAGTGGTGTCATGTGAATGTCGACTACATGACACTTCACCATACTTGGGCCTAAGGGAATGCATTGTGGAGTAGTAAATAGATGGTGGGTTGCGAGAATGACAGAAACTTAAACCCCAGTGTCGGCGAAAAAGACACCTATGGGATCACAGGGAATCCCTACTACGGTTGGCGGGCGCGGGGCTGTGCAAAGAGCGGGTTTAGAAGATCAACGCAGGGGGTTTATCCAGGTTCGGGCCGCAAGTGATGCGTAATACCTGAGTCCTGCTTTGGTCTGTTTATCTGGTGTTCTTGGACTAGGTACAAAGTGTTCAGGGTCCAAAGAGTCCGAATCCTTCCTCGGTACGCCTCGGGCCTCCTTTTATAGTCAAAAGGGGTCGCCACAGTGGCACACAGGAGGTGGAAAGTATGTACTGTATACAAGTCTATCCCTGGCACTGTAGGACAAAACGCATTTAATGCGCTGCTGACGTGCCCTCTCACTTTATCGGGGACGGCAAGGATGCTCGTCCCGTCTGTCGCCGCCTCGCCTTGCTCTAACATGCGTCCAGGCTGACGAGGCGCGCAGCGCCATGCTGGCTGGCGGGCTGCTGAGCTGGTCCGGTGGTAGAGCCTTCACGAAGATCTGCGTGCCACCACGCAGGTGCTTGCTGAGTTGTCTTGGAAGCTGCACGTCGCCACGCAGGTGTCTGCCTTGTTAGCAGGCTGACTGTTGTGTTGGAATGGCGGTGGAGCCTCGGTAAGTCTGGGCCTGGCTGTAGCCCCGCAGATGTCCCCGGGAAGGGTCTTGCCGGGGTCTCACAGGTGTCCCCTACAAGGGTCTTGCCGGGGGTCTTGTGAGCGTCCCCGGCAAGGATCTTGCTGGGGGGTTCCATCTTTTGGTTTTCATCTAGTCTTGTATGCTCTCGGTCTTCATAAAGATCTGCATGCCACCATGCAGGCGCCTCCCGAGCCTTGGTTCCAATGTTGTCGATTGTGTTGGAACTCTTAGGCTCAAGGGTGGCTGCCTCGCTGGTGTTTGGCAAGTTGCCCCGGCAAGGCTCTTGCCGGGGCTATGTAGGCCATCCTGGCAAGGCTCTTGCCGAGGGAGATCCATCTTGTCCCTTTGCTATTTGCGCCTCCGGCTTGGGTGCTGCTCTGGTAGTCTTGCGTCTTCGCTTCCTCTTCTGCTCTGCCAAGCGCGGTCGCAAGCGTGTGGCTACGACTGCCCGTGCACAAGTAAAGGGGTACAAAAGGCCCCTACTTTTGTACACCGACACCCAGTTTATGCACTACTCCGTAAGGGACCGATTGGGCCCAAGAGTTTAATGCTGTGGTTAGAATTTATTCTTAATACTTTTCTTGTAGTTGCGGATGCTTGCGGGAGGGTTAATCATAAGTAGGAGGTTTATTCAAGTAAGAATAGCACCTAAGCACCGGTCCACCCACATATCAAATTATCAAAGTAGCGAACACAAATCAAACCAACATGATGAAAGCGACTAGATGAAATTCCCATGTACCCTCAAGAACACTTTGCTTATTATAAGAGACCGTTTTGGCCTGTCCTTTGCCTAAAGAGGATTGGGCTACCTTGCTGCATACGTGTTACAATTATCGTTACTTGCTCGTTACAAATTATCTTGCTATCAAACTACTCGCTACTTACAGTTTCAGCACATGTAGACAATACCTTACTGAAAACTACTTGTCATTTCCTTCTGCTCCTCATTGGGTTCGACACTCTTACTTATCGAAAAGAGCTACAATTGATCCCCTATACTTGTGGGTCATCAGGAGTTCTTAAGTAATATGATAAATTGAACTTAATTTATCATGAACTTAGTCCTGATAGTTTTTCATATCTATGTTGTAGATCAATGGCCCGTGCTACCGTTCCCTTGAATTTTAATGCGTTCCTAGAGAAAGCTAAGTTGAAAGATGATGGTAGAAACTACACAGACTGGGTCTGTAACTTGAGGATTATCCTCGTTGCTGCACAGAAGAATTTTGTCCTTGATGCACCGCTAGGTGACAAGCCCCCTCCCGCTAATGTAGACGGTTTGAACGTCTCGCAAACGTGGTCTGATGACTACTCTATAGTTCAGTGTGCCATGCTTTACGGCTTAGAATCAGGACTTCAAAGACGTTTTGAACGTCATGGACCATATGAGATGTTCCAGGAATTGATGTTAATATTTCAAGCAAATGCCCGAGTTGAGAGATATGAAGTCTCCAACAAGTTCTATACCTGCAAGATGGAGGAGATCAATTATGTCAGTGAACACATACTTAGAATGTCTGGGTATCATAACCACTTCACTCAGCTGGGAGTTAATCTTCCAAATGATAGTGTTATTGACAGAGTTCTTCAATCAATGCCACCAAGCTCCAAAGGCTTCGTGATGAACTATAATATGCAAGGGATGGATAAAACAATTCCCGAGCTCTTCGCTATGCCCAAAGCTACGGGGGTAGAAATTGATGGTTGCTAGAACTATGTTGGTATTTCCCCCGAAGAGGAGGGGATGATGTAGCACAAAGATGGTAGGTATTTCCCTTAGTGATGAAACCAAGGTTATTGAACCAGTAGGAAAACCAAGCAACACAACGTAAATAGCACCTGCGCAGAAATAACAACACCTCGCAACCCGACGTGTTAAAGGGGTTGTCAATCCCTTTCGGGTAACGGCGCCAGAAATTGGCACGGAGACGGGAGAAATTTTTACTAGATTGAAATAATAGATCGCAAATAAAATAAACTGCAGCAAAGTATTTTTGAATTTTTGGTTTAATAGATCTGAACAAAAACGCAAAGGGAAAAGTAGATCGCAAGGCAAATATGTGAGAAAGAAGACCCGAGGGCCGTAGGTTTCACTAGTGGCTTCTCTCGAGAAAAATAGCAAACGGCGGGTAAACGAATTACTGTTGGGAAATTGATAGAACTTCAAATAGTTATGACGATATCCAGGCAATGATCATTACATAGGCATCACGTCCAAGATTAGTAGACCGACTCCTGCCTGCATCTACTACTATTACTCCACACATCGACCGCTATCCAGCATGCGTCTAGTGTATTAAGTTGATGGAAAAACGGAGTAATGCGATAAAAATGATGACATGATGTAGACGAGATCCGTTTACCTATTGCGGCAGATATGGATCCCATCTTTTTATCCTTAGTAGCAACGATACATACGTGTCGGTTCCCTTTCTATCACTGGGATCAAGCACCGTAAGATCGAACCCACTACCGGGCACCTCTTCCCATTGCAAGATAAATAGATCAAGTTGGCCAAACAAAACCGAAATATCATAGAAGAAATACGAGGCTATAAGAGATCATGCATATAAGAGATCAAAGAAACTCAAATAACTTTCATGGATATAAAAAGATATAATTGATCATAAACTCAAAGTTCATCAGATCCCAACAAACACACCGCAAAAAGAGTTACATCATATGGATCTCCAAGAGACCATTGTATTGAGAATCAAACGAGAGAGAGGAAGCCATCTATCTACTAACTACGGACCTGAAGGTCTACAAAGAACTACTCACGCATCATCGGAGAGGCACCAATGGAAGTGCTGAACCCCTCTATGATGGCGTCTAGATTGGATCTGGTGGTTCTGGACCCTGTGGCGGCTGGATGAATATTTCGTCGATGCCTTTAGGGTTTCCGGAATATTTTGGTACTTATAGAGCAAAGATGCAGTCCGGGGGCACCCGAGGTGGGCACAACCCACCAGGGCGCGCCTGGGCCTCCTGGCGCGCCCTGGTGGATTGTCCCCTCCTCGGGACTCCCCCTAGGTGCCACCAGGGCCCATCTTCTTCCTTTTGGCCCATAAAAAAGTCTCTGTAAAGTTTCGGGACATTTGGACTCCGTTTGATATTGATTTCCTGCGATGTAAAAAAACATGCAGAAAACAGCAACTGGCACTGGGCACTATGTCAATAGGTTAGTACCAAAAAATGATATAAAATGACTATAAAATGATTATAAAACATCCAAGATTGATAATAAAATGGCATGGAACAATAAAAAATTATAGATACGTTGGAGACGTATCAGAAATCAAGAAAGAGCATCAAGTGTTGATGGTTAACAAGACCAGTAGTTTCAAGAAAAAGGGCAAGGGAAAGAAGGGGAACTTCAAGAAGAATGGCAAGCAAGTTTTCACTCCCGGGAAGATGCCCAAGCCTAGAACAAAGCCTAAAACTCAGTGCTTCTACTGCAAAGGGACTGGTCATTCGAAGCGGAACTGTCCCAAGTATTTGGCGGATAAGAAGGATGGCAAAGTGAACAAAGGTATATTTGATTTACATGTTATTGATGTGTACCTTACTAATGCTCGTAGTAGCGCCTTGGTATTTGATACTGGTTCTGTTGCTCATATTTGCAACTCAAGACAGGGGCTACGGATTAAACAAAGATTGGCTAAGGAGGAGGTGACGATGCGCGTCGGGAATGGTTCCAAGGTCGATGTGATCGCCGTCGGCATGCTACCTCTACATCTTGGGGGGGTCTTCCTAGGGATCAAGGGATTGGCAAAAAAAATTCAGATGAAGATTTTTTAAGATTGATGTCGAGGAAGAAATTAGGGTTCGGTATTCTGTGTGCCGCCGAGCCGTTGAATCGGATAGGAGATCGATTTCTACTGCAACTGCCATAATTCGCCAAGATCGAGAAGAGATTTTTTCCGTTGAAGCCGACATACTGCGACAGTCGACCGAAGCTATTAGCGGTGGCCGGGTCAGATTGCTACTGCTTCCATAAGCAGCAGTCCGATCGGCCGGATTATTGCTGACCTATGTTACGAGTGCCGGGGAAATCAACTGTGGCTCCTGCTACTTTGGGCGTTGAGGACAAAATCAACTCTAAAGTACTACAAGTTTAACTCACACACGGATCAAGGAAGCACAAGGCGATTTGAGTATTTCTTCGATAGACGCATGTGCAGGCTGCTGATCAAAAGTGATCTGTCATCGCCGTTTTAACAATATGCGGATTGTCGTGGACATCTCACCTCTTCAGCTGCTGGGGTCCACCCGTGCTGAGTCACTGACCTCTATTCCAGGCCTGTTTTGAACTGCCTGTCGTGACACGACCCTCTTTCGACCTCAACCCGCCACAGATCACCCGATGCCGTGGGCCGCCTGCTGTGATTTCAAGCCGCTGTGAGCCGCCACTGGTGCTCTGACCCGCCGAATTCTGCTGCGTTGACCTGCCCTCCGACTCACCTCCATCATGCGAGGCTATACCATCTGCTACAAGCCGCCTCCGGGTTGTTTCCTTCTGTCTCGAACCAATCTCAGCCCGGTTTTCATCCGAGTCCCTATCGTGGACTTAAGACCGGTTCCAAGTCACTTTCGAGGCATCGTCAACCTTGTTCCGTCTGGCATTGGAGCACATCTTAGTTACCAACTCACCGAGTGGCCCGGCTTCGCGGCTGTACCGCCTCACTTCACAGTTGATGCGGGTTCGAGCCGCTGCGCCGAGCCTTGTCTCCGCGGGCCGCCTCCACTGTTGTCGGCCTTACCGTCGCCTCTACGGCGTCAACAGCTCGCCTCCGCGGCCTCGCATCAAGCCACCGGCGTCGGTCGTTGCCTCCGAGCCACCTCTGTGTTTGAACCGCCGCTTCCGCCTACGAGTTGCCCCCGCCATCACGGCCTCAAATCTGTCTTATTAAAGCCTCCGTGTGGCCCGGCCAGCCGGCCTGCCGTTGAGTTGCCGCTGCTGGCCGCCTCTAAGCGCACTGCCATGGAGCCGCCGGTGCGGTTTCTTCAAGTCGTCGCCTCGCCAAGTGGCCCTGCTTCCGAAAAGCCTTCTGTCTCGATCTCCGAGTCGCCCGCTGCCGCGGCCTTCTTCTGAGCCGCCCCGGTTTGGCCTTGCCTCCAAGTTGCGAACTACCTCGAGCTGCCGCGGACGCCGTTCACCTTCGCTGTGACCGGCGTCGAGCTGATGTTGCCACCGCGGGGCCGCAGCTCTGTTGAGCCTCGCTGGCTTCAATTGGTTTCTGAGCCACCTCGACCCGGCCTCTAATGCTGCGGATCCGGCCTCTAATGCTGCTGAGCCAGCTTTCGCGCTGCTTCCCTGGGCCGGCGTCATCTCTGATCCGCCGTCGTCGACCCCTCCGTGGCTCCCTCCCGCGGCCTCTCCACTCCACCCGCCATCGGAGCATCGCCGGTCCGCCCCTCTGCCGCAGACTCGCCGGGGCCCTCCAAGCCGTCTCCGCTGCTGACTAACATCACGGCCGCCTCAAGCTCCTTGGGCGTCAGGCTATCCCTGTTTCATCAAGTTGCCGCCCGCCGCTTTGCTGCAGCCTGAGTCGCGGCCGTGGTGCCGCATCGCCCCGAGTCACGGCCTCACTTCATCCACTCAATCCCAAACCGCCTTGCCGGGTCAAGACCAATGCCACAGTCCGCTTCAGCCACAGCCATGGGCCTTGCCTCGTCTTCGGTCGTGAACCGCCCCGTTCTAAACGCCAGGTCTCGCTTCAAACTCCTGCTCTGTATGTATGACGACTCGTCCACACCCCATGCACCTTTGTACCTGCTGATGAAGGAATAAGTGTGGCCGGTTAGAAAAAATTGTGGAAGCAGTAAAATTCAGATCAGTTGGAAAAACAACGACGGACATGAATGGCTCGACGTCCCAGGAAAAGATCAGGTGCTATCCACCTTCTTTATTTTTTCAATATACTCTAAGTTCCTTCGTGAACAATTATCCTCCCTTTAATATGTTTGTTCCATGATCATGGCAGAGACGATAAGATCATCTGTCATCCAAATACATCAGGACAATTATTCACCACCGAAGTGGAGTTATATCGCGCATATGGAGTGCATAGCATCGTCATTTTTTACTAACACTTATCCGTGGTGTCGTGATCAATGGAAGTGCTTACGCTGCCGCCCTTGCGGTCTGGTCTACATCAACACACCGGGCCGCACCTGTCTGCATGAGCTATTTATTGAGTATGAGCAAGTCACAGCTTGGGTAGCCCGGTTCTCTTTCAATAAAATGAAGGCAAATTATCATATACTATCAACCGCCGTCTGAACTCGGTGGCTCAATGGGCAGGCGCACAAGTCGCCACCAATACAGTTTGGTTAACTTCAAATTGCCAGTTGGAAGGAACCATTGGCCGAGTTGCTGACACGGCTCATACGGGATTATTTATAACCCGCCGCGGTCACCTCAACCTTCTGTAGGATTCACATCATGCTATCAACACCAATGATATACAAGTTATGACGGATTATATCACGGTCAAATATGAAGAATCTCAAGCCAACTCCTCGAGTCGCCTTGAGACTCGGGGGCTACAATGATATGACTCAAGCAAATCTTGCCAGTTTCAGCAAATTTTAGAACCCCAGGACGATGGAGGAAAGATAACCCGGTCCCGGAGGCTACTGTTATATTGATGAAAATATAAAGGCCGTCAGAAAATTTCCGGCTTAGAAAGTATATGACAGTACAAAATCCCGGCTCAATGAAGAAGTTCCGGGTCATCAGAAAGGATCCCGGTTTAAAATCCGGTTCAAGGGAAATCTGTTCTCCCACAAAGCTCTGAAGCTCTCAAATCCTGTTTAAAAATATCCGGTTCAAAAAGGAATTAACTTCTCGCAAGTTCGAGTTTAAAGGTCGTCAGAAAATTTCCGGCTGAAAATGAAGATTCCGGTTTAAAGTCTGGTTCAAGGGAAAGATGTCTCCCACAAAGCTTTGAAGCTCTCAATATCCGGTTCAAAATCCCGGTTCAAGAAGAATTTATCTCTTGCAAAAAGTTAAAGATTGCCAAAGAGGACCTGCTGCCATGATGCGCGGTTCAAACATGGGTATCCTGCCTTATTGGCTTATCATATTATTGATCACTTGGGGGCTTGGTCGTATCCGAACCATAGCTACACCTCTTGATCGGCGCAATGCCACAGCATCACTTTGGGGCTTGGTCGTATCCGAACCATAGCTACACCTGTTGATCGGCGCAATGCCACAGCATCACTTGGGTGCTTGGTCGTATCCGAACCATAGCTACACCTCTTGATCGGCGTAATGCCACAGCATCACTTGGGGGCTTGGTCGTATCCGAACCATAGCTACGCCTCTTGATCGGCGTAAAGCCACAACATCACTTGGGGGCTTGGTCGAACCTGAACCATAGCAACGCCTCTTGGTCAGCGTAATGCCACAGCATCACTTGGGGGCTTGGTCGAACCCGAACCATAGCAACACCACTTGATCGGCGTAATGCCACAACATCACTTGGGGGCTTGGTCGAACCCGAACCATAGCAACACCTCTTGATCAAATTTGGGGCCTGGCAGCCCGTGAAAAGCCTCGACTACAACGGTTTTCATTTGCCTTTTGCTAAGTTTTCTTTGTTTTCATAAGATTTGTGAAGTTTTTAAACCGGTGTTTATCAACCCGGTTAGGCTGTCAACTACAAGTTGTCAGTACACGATCAAATTATAATCCGGAGACTATCAGCCCGGTCTGGTATTGACTAAAAGTCACCAGTATGGGAATAAACCGGTGTTTATCACAACCTGGTACGGTTTTATCATAAACCGGCACAATATGGAAGGAGTTATCAGTACTCAAGATTGGGGTTATCACCCTTACTACAAAAAGTTGGTAAAACCAACAATGTGATTCAATGTCACAGGTATGATATATTTCATATTTGATTATTCTTAAGTGCAGCCTTGGTTATAAACCCGGGTTATATGTTGGGCATTATGACCCGTCCGGTAAACCGCCAGGACACTTTAAACTTGTTGTATGCAGAAATAGGTTGAATAAAGCATGATGATAAATTATCCGGTGTTTATTAAACCGGCCTGGCTTTGGACTATAAGTTGCCAGTATATATTTGGATTGCGCCATTGGAATCATGCGCTTATTAATCATTGGGTTATATTATTCAAATAGCCAAACTTGGCTAAATTTTCATTATGATATTGAATGAATAAGGTTTTCATACCGGATTATATTATCTTGAATAGCCAACATGGCTGGATTTTTATGGTTATTAATAACCGATATTATTGAGGTTTTCAAAGTCGCTTTAGCGCAATGGCTATTATTTTATCAAAGGATATAATTTATTCTACAATGGAAGGAATAGTCCCGAGTCGCTGCAGGCTTACAACCCGGCACTTGGGGGCTACATTATTCAAATTGAGATTAAATGCAAGTCTCATGTTGCTGCAAGCATGCACCATGACACTTGGGGGCTAATGCAAAGTCATTTTTACTAGTCTTATTGAAGACCCGACTCATCATATCATAATGAGCCGGCCCTTGGGGGCTCCCAATTGCTCCTGTCAACAATTCAAGGTACACAAGTTTTCGTCCATTATATTGAAGGATCCACTACTCAGTTGGTAAAGCACAAAGCTCTTAACCTTGTGGACGTGGGTTCAAGCCCTACGATGGAAGCTACATTATAAGATGTTATTTTCATTGAAGTATATATCAAGTCCCGGTTCAGTATTATCTTACTAAACCGGCCCTTGGGGGCTACACATCACTGCTCAAGTCTACATGATTATATTTACAAAGTCCCTGCTCATTATTGCATAATGACCCGGCCCTTGGGGGCTACACTAAGCAATTACAAGTCCCAGGTTGCTGCAAGCATGACAACCCGGTACTTGGGGCTACATATATGGAGTATTCAGTTGTGACTACTAACTGGCATGAACAACATGGATTTCTTCGAAAGTGGCAGTATTTATATTGAAGCAAGACTTAATCCATCACTTTGTTCTGCTCAAGACTTGGGGGCTACAGGTATTATATTATTATCACAGAAATATTTTCAAATTATCTGTTTTGAGCAAACCAGATTGACCTGGCGTCACCAATCATTATGACCTTGTGTCTGCAACCCGGCATCATCAATAATCATGAACCGGCGTTGGCAACAATCATGAACTGGCGTTGGCAACAATCATGACCCAGAATTATCAGTTTTTATAACCCGACAATGCTAGTAATCATAAACCGGCAAGTTCTACATTTTCAAACCAGCGGATATCAGTTGAATATTTGAAGACCAATATTTTTGTCAAAGTCAGCGCATTGAAGGCGGAGTCAAATGGATTCTTTGTTTACAATAATTTTTTCTACAAGCAAATTGTTTATGAAGCTGAACTAATGACCCGGATTTTCTAGAAGAAGGAAATAACAAGGACTTAAGGATGATCAGATGCCGGTTTACAAGAATATTTATCCCGGAGTGCAACCTGTCAAATTCGTTCTTGTGTTTATGTTGCAGGATCAGTTTAACATGGGTAAATCCAAATTAAACTGGGGGCTAATGTCGGGGATATACCCCGCGACGTAAACCGGCCGAAAGTATAACCCGGCCGGACTTGGCGGTTTACTTGAGACCCGGCTGAGACTTGATGCTTCACTGGCGACCCGTTTGGACCTGGCGGTTTACGATTCATTGGTAATCCGGCAGGCGGGTCAGAGGAGCGACGAGACCCGGTGGCCCAACGGGTGGTTCATGAAGGCCGGTTCATACTATGGTGGGCCGGTTTAAGAGGAAAGGCATGAGGAATATTTACCTTACAAGGAGTTAAGACCAGGACTTTTATCCGGTTTGTATTAGAGATAGACTAGTCCTAATCCTAATAGGACTCCACATGTAACCCGCCCCTTCAACTTATATAAGGAGGGGCAGGGCTCCCCAAAGAGGGACAAGCTACAGGCAAGAAGAAACAATCTCTAGGGCTAGACACAAAGAGCCGATTTACGGCGTCTCCCTCATGATGATAATGAGACCTAGCCACAAACAGCATGTAGGGTTGTTACCGGATTATGTTTCCCGAGGCCCGAAGCTTTCTAAATCCTTGTCTTGTGTTGCGTCTCTCGATTCCGCACAACCCCTCTCAACCTACCACATAGATGCGTTGGCCTCGCGACTAAGTCCTCACCCTAAGGACATCTGCCGTGACAAAACCACGACATTCGGGATTAGTTTTAGACCTGAATAATTTTTATTTGGTGCCAACGTTGAGCGTGGACATTATATCTGGATCTTGTTTGATGCGAGACGGTTATTCATTTAAATCAGAGAATAATGGTTGTTCTATTAATATGAGTAATATCTTTTATGGTCATGCACCCTTGAAGAGTGGTCTATTTTTGTTAAATCTCAATCGTGGTGATACACATATTCATAATATTGATGCCAAATGATGCAAAGTTGATAATGATAGTGCAACATATTTGTGGCACTGCCATTTAGGTCATATTGGTGTAAAGCGCATGAAGAAACTCAGTGCGGATGGAATTTTGGAATCACTTGATTATGAATCATTTGATGCTTGCGAACCATGCCTCATGGGCAAGATGACTAAGACTCCGTTCTCTAAACGTCGTAACCGTACTTTATTAGATATGGTGTGATCTATGATGTCTCTTACCGATTTACCACTATCGTTTTGGGGTTATGCATTAGAGACAGCTGCATTCACATTAAATAGGGCACCATCTAAATTTGTTGAGACAACACCGTATGAACTATGGTTTGGCAAGAAACCTAAGAAGTTGTTTCTTAAAGTTTGGGGTTGCGATGCTTATGTGAAAAAGCTTCAGCCTGATAAGCTCGAACCCAAATTGGAGAAGTGCGTCTTCATAGGATACCCAAAAGAAACTGTTGGTTACACATTCTATCACAGATCCGAAGGCAAGATCTTTGTTGCTAAGAATGGATCCTTTCTAGAGAAGGAGTTTCTCTCGAAAGAAGTGAGTGGGAGGAAGCTAGAACTTGATGAGGTAATTGTACCTTCTCTCGAATTGGAAAGTAGCTCATAACAGAAAACCGTTCCCGTGATGCCTACACCAACTGTAGGAGATATGCCCTAGAGGCAATAATAAATGTTATTGATTATCTCCTTGTTCATAATTATGTTTATGTTCCATGCTATAACTGCTATGGTTCTCGAGTCTACAATAACACGAGGCTCGGAGGAAGACTCATATGCACGTGTGGAAAAATAAACAATAAAATGTATTCCTAGTCTTGCCTCTAAGACTAGCTAAAGTGTTGCATGATGGTTCTGTTTTCCTGATCATGGGCATGACTATGCCGGCAACCTGGAGGGCATAATGTTAGGAGAACACTTGTGTTGAATCGACCCAATTGATGTTATGCTATGAGATACATTCTTCACAAGTTAATAGTTAATAACACAGAGATGGTTAACATTTGCATGATTCCTTAGACCATGAGAGTATCGAGTTTCTTCAAGCTTGCTTTATGAACTTTGGGGTTTGTTAAACGCCATCTGTAAATGGGTGGCTATTACGGTGTCTTACGAGTTCTTGAAAAAGTATGTTAAGTAACTTGATAGCTCAAGATTGGGATTTGCTGCTCCGGCGATGGAGAGATATTCTCGGGCCCTCTTTGTGTTACGGTATCCATCATCGTCTGGCCAGACAGAGTGTCATTTGATCACAGGGATGCCGGAACACGGTAACGAGAAAAGAGAACAATACCGGTAACGAGGTAACTAGCATAGTGGAAAAGTTGTTGATCCACGGGAATGCCAACATGTCTCACCTCGGGTATTTGTAACATATCGCGAAGCAACAGGAATAGCACACGGCAACTGGAGGTTCACTCGAATATTCATTCGTGTTGGTATAGGGGTCAATATGGGTGTCCACGGCTCCGATGTTGATCATTGTTCGGAAAGGGTTCCCGTCATGTCTATACTTCACCGAACTTATAGGGTCACACGCTTAAGGGTCATCTATCTGCTGAATACTAGACAGGGAGTCTGAGAGAAATTCACCGAACAAGTTCCGGAGACAACGGAAGAGTTCCGGAGAGAGAATAGCAAAATAGTTTCGTAAAACCAAAAAGTTGTTTCGGGGAAGTCAAATTGGTTTCGGGACACGCCTGATAATTCTTGGAGGGTACCAGAATTATTCTGAAAACTTCTGGGAATTTTTCCGGATAAAAACCAGAAATGTTCCGGAGCTGCCGGTACCGGTTTGGTTGCTTTTCGCAGATGAAATTCACTAATCTGAAATTGTTTCAGAACAAATCCAAAATCATTTTAGTGGGTACTGGAATTATTCTAAGACCCACAGAAATATTTTCGGATTTAATGGACGCGAAAAGTTGTCTTCATGAATAGTGAAAATGCATTCTTGTTTGCTTTTCGCAGATGAAAATCACTAATCCGGCATTGTTCTGGAACGCACCGATAATTATTTTAGTGGGTACTAGAAATGTTCTAGGCCCACATAAATATTTTCGGTTCGAAAGGACGCTGAAAAATGTTGTCATTAATAGTGAAAGTGTTTTTTGCTTGGCTTCTTGGAGAAGCAGAAGCCACCTTGAGGGCCTTTTAGTATTATTCCCTTGGCTTCTTGGAGAATCTACCCTTGGGCTTGGCCTATAAATAGGGGTGGAGGGGGCTGCCTAAAGACACACTCTTACTCTCATACAAATGCCATGCATGATTTGGCTCTCTCTCTCCCTCCCTCCCAAGCGAAATAGTTTCATAAAGCCGAAAGGCGGTCTGGGTTCCGGCAAGAACTAGTTCTGGACGGCGAATCCCTGCCAGATAGATGACACCTGATGACCCACAAGTATAGGGGATCTATCATACTCCTTTCGATAAGTAAGAGTGTCGAACCCAACGAGGAGCAGGAGGAAATGACAAGCGGTTTTCAGTAAGGTATTCTCTGCAAGCACTGAAGTTATCGATAACAGATAGTTTTGTGATAAGGTAATTTCTAACGGGTAACGAGTAATGAAAGTAAATAAGGTGCAGCAAGATGGCCCAATCCTTTTATTACCAAAGGACAAGCCTGGACAAACTCTAATATAGAGAAAAGCGCTCCCGAGGACACATGGGAATTATCGTCAAGCTAGTTTTCATCACGCTCATATGATTCGCATTCGTTACTTTGATAATTTGGTATGTGGGTGGACCGGTGCCTGGGTACTGCCCTTTCTTGGACAAGCATCCCACTTATGATTAACCCCTATTGCAAGAATCCGAAACTACAAAAGAAGTATTAAGGTAAACCTAACCATAGCATGAAACATATGGATCCAAATCAGCCCCTTACGAAGCAACTCATGAATGAGGGTTTAAGCTTCTGTCACTCTAGCAACCCATCATCTACTTATTACTTCCCAATGCCTTCCTCTAGGCCCAAATAATGGTGAAGTGTCATGTAGTCGACGTTCACATAACACCACTAGAGGAAAGATAACATACATCTCATTAAAATATCGAACGAATACCAAATTCACATGACTACTTATAGCAAGACTTCTCCCATGTCCTCGGGAACAAACGTACCTACTCACAAATCATATTCATGTTCATAATCAGAGGGGTATTAATATGCATTAAGGATCTGAACATATGATCTTCCACCAAATAAACCAACTAGCATCAACTACAAGGAGTAATCAACACTACTGGATACAGATTGGATACAAGAGATGAACTAGGGTTTGAGAGGAGATGCTGCTGGTGAAGATGTTGATGGAGATTGACCCCCTCCCGATGAGAGGATCGTTGGTGATGACGATGGCGATGATTTCCCCCTCCCGGAGGGATGTTTCCCCGGCAGAACAGCTCCGCCGGAGCCCTAGATTGGTTCCGCCAAGGTTCCGCCTCGTGGCGGCGCTGTTTCTTCCCGAAAGCTTGCTTATGATTTTTTCCAGGGTAAAATACTTCATATTGTAGAAGATGGGCACTGGAGGCCTGCCAGGGGGCCCACGAGGCAGGGAGGTAGGGCGCCCCCCACCGTCGTGGCCAGGGTGTGGGCCCCCTCTAGTTGATTCTTTCTCCAGTATTTTTTATATATTCCAAAACGTGCCTCCGGGAAGTTTCAGGACTTTTGGAGTTGGGCAAAAAGGTCTCTAATATTTGCTCCTTTTCCAGCCCAGAATTCCAGCTGCCGGCATTCTCCCTCTTCATCTAAACCTTGTAAAATAAGAGAGAATAGGCATAAGTATTGTGACATAACGTGTAATAACAGCCCATAATGCAATAAATATAGATATAAAAGCATGATGCAAAATGGACGTATCAACTCCCCCAAGCTTAGACCTCGCTTGTCCTCAAGTAGAAGCCGATAACGACAAATATGTCCACATGTTTAGAGATAGAGGTGTCGATAAAATAAAATGCGGACATGAGGGCATCATGATCATTCTTATAACAACAACATATATATATTTTGTCATATGATTTCTTATGCTAAAATAACAATCTATTCACAATGTAAAGTATGAATCAGAAACTTTATTGAGAACCAACAAACTATATTCTCAGTCATCGGAAAGAGTCAATATAAGAGCTATTCAGCAAGTCCACATACTCACCAATCATTTAGTCTTTCATAATTGCTAACACTCATGCAATACTTATGGGTATGGTGTTTTTGTAGCGATCCAACCTCAGACGGTCAAATCTCTATGTATAAGTGTCATCCCTGGATCGGTAATGCTGACACACACAGTACTTGAAGGATTTATAACAAAGTGCAATCACACACTTATTACATCGAATGTCTCAAAAGAGAACTTATTACAATAAATATGGCTTAAGGCCGTCTAAATAAAATAACAGTTGAAGGCTTGGAAGATAAAGTGAGTCAATCAACTCCAACGGCATAGCTGAGTGCACGACAACGACCTAGCGCACCTTACTCTTCGTCTGAAAAGTCTGCAACATGATATGTTGCAGCCCGAAACGGGTCAGCACATGGAATATGGTGGCAAGATAACACAATAGAGCAATGAACAGAATAAATGCTATCACTACATGCATATATGGCTGGTGGAGGTTCTATGGTTATAATGTTTTGCGAAAAGCCAATTTTTCCCTACAACAAAGGAATATATTTTGTTTAACTATCATGGTAGTTGTTAAACATTGAGAAGGTTCCTCCAACTCAATCCCAATTAAGCAGTATTAATAACCCAACAAATTAATTTAGAGTGATGAGATCAACATAATAATCCAAGAACCAGATACTCAAGATGTCCATAACCGGGGACATGGCTAACCATGATTAGTTTGTACACTCTGCAGAGGTTTGCACACTTTTCCCCACAAGACTCAATCTCCTCCGTCGGATTTCTCGCACTACATGGTGTTTGAGAAACAGATGACCGAGACACAGTCTTTCAGAAACATTAACTCTTTACTGTAGGTAGACAGTACCAACCCACATCCCCTACATCTGCTAGTCTACCACTGAAAGAGGTCATGCAACATACTCAACTACCCTAGAGCCCATAATAGTTTGTGCCTGCACACGGAAGTTTCTAGCATGAATAATCTTATGATCCCTTTGAGCCTGGGTGGCGAACCATAGGACGATCACACGGGTACTCCAGGATATCCTAGGACAACACTGGATTCTCCAGGTGCCCGCAACCAATCCACCCAGATGTGTGTTTAAGTAGCCACCTTAAGTTAACCATTAATTAACAATCTCACATCTGTCATGGATACACTCAAACCCAATCCACGTCCATGAGCATTGCATGGCAATATCAGCAAAACGTAGAAGTAACTCCCAACGGTTTGATAATAAAAAGGCGATAGGTTCTACCTCATCATCTACTTCCCGATACCCACAAGTTATTCACAACCTACTCATGCAATGTTTGAGGATTGTAACTAGTGCATAAAAAATAAAGGGGTATGATCAATGTGTTACTTGCCTTGCTGACGATCTGCAAACCCGAGAGACTCGTAGTAGCACGCTTCGCACTCCGGAAACTCTATCGCAAACAAACAATAGAATACATAAGCACTGAAGCATAGATGCAAGGTTAAAACTCAAATAAGAAGATCCAATCTAAAAGCTCAACTGAAGAGCTTCAATTTGCAAAAAGAATCGATCAAATCGGAGCTACGGAACTCAAACTACGGTCAGAAGAACTTCGAATTAAAATCTGCTTGAAACCAAATTTTAAATTGTCAAAACCATGTTCAAGTTGATTAACCAGAAAGAGGGGCTCGAGGCGAAAATTTTGGCGTTGGTTTCACTGGATTTGGACGAACGGTTGAAAAGTTGCGAGGGTTTGAAGATCAGGGGCTAATCTACGATAAAAATAATCGCAGATAGGTCCCTGGCCGAAAATAAAAGGAAAAAGAAGAATCTATCAAACGAACGTCCGCTAACAGAGACGAACGAACAAAAACGTTCATTAAAACGAGTTAAAGAACGAACATTCGCGCAATAAGCAAAACCGAGAAAACCGAACTGATCTAATAAATAAAAAACCGATCCAGGGTTTTAGAAAAAACCGAACGGTTTTTACCTAAACCGGAAAAAACCGGGGCGGCGAGGTCAACGGAGGTGGCTCGGATTTCGGCGGGCGGGCGGCCAGGTGTGGCGGGGCGACGGCGGGGCGCGGGGCGGCGGCAGCAGCAGCGCAGCGCGGCGGCGGCTACGGCGGCGGGGCGCGGGTTCGGGGCGGCGAAGCGGGATGAGGGGAGAGGCGGCGGCGGCCCGTATATATAGGGGGTCGGGGGGAGATGCGGCTTGTGGGAGGGGGCACCGGCACCGGGGCGGAGTCGGCCTCCGGTGGAGTCCGGCGCGAGCACGGCTCGGCGGTGCGGAGGCGGTTGGCGGCGCGACGGGCCGGCTGGGCCTTCTGTCCAGTTTGGTCCGGGGATTTTCTCTTTTTTTAAAAAAAAAATCCGCCGAAAAAGGAAAAATCCTAAATAAATATAAAAAAATCTAAAAATGCCAAAACAAATTTTACCATCTAAATCAAACTAGTTAATTGCCCGTGCATTGCAACGGGGACATACAAATTCTTGTGGATCAACACCGATCATGGGTAACCTATATCTTTAGATAGATTCCACATGCACAACAGGTGATATTGTATATTTTACAATACATACCCATTAGTCTCTTTGTTTATCACATGCCTTCAAATGCTAGTTAACAACTAATCTCAAAATGACAACTTGCATGTTTTGCTAAAATTCTGAACTCATAGTAGTATTTTTCTGGAAAAACAACGTCTTTCAAGAAGGAATAATTGGTTCATAATTTATGTGCCGAAACGTAGTCCTCATAGAATGTCATAATTTCATACTCGATCCTCATAATAAGACTATCTGACCTCCAAACAAAGGCTATCTGAAGATCTAACTAATATAAAAAATGCCAACAACACCACCGTTATGCTCAACGAAAGCTTCTCTTCTCGACCTATGGGCCCAATTCCTTTCACATCAAGTCATTCCATGAACAGCATGGGCCAGCTCACCAACATAAATCTGACACTGCAAAGTGGCGGCATCCGGTTGTATCTGATAGTCTGCATGTGTTAAATGAATAATTAGTTATCGTAATCATGAGAGGCTGGCCCTTATTGTTTTCAAACAAAAGTATGTGTTCAAGTCTAAACCACAAACAAACAGTAACACACACTTAAGAGAAGTAACCATCTTGCATGAGCACCCGATCTAATAGCATGAGTATGAAATGGCAAGTTGGGTCAGTTAGAGGATATAATAGGAACAACCATAGCAATCAATAAAAAAGACCATAGGATCATATACACCAAAGTGAATCGTTCTCCCTTCTTAAGAAGAATAATCACCTTCAATTTAAAGATCAATGCTTGCATAGAATTGTAGTTGGAGAGTAACTTCACTTTTAACAAATTTAAAGATTTTAATTTTCAAATAATTCACTTGTTCCAAAAGGTCTCTTCCCACATGTAACAGACTGACAATTTACTTTTCAAAAATAATTCACTTGTTCCAATAATCCACTTTCTCAAGTTCAGCATAACTAAAAAGGGATCAGAAGTATAGATGACAAATTCTTGACCTTAACATATGTGTATTATGTGATGATGGAGTAGTGACTCCGTAAATAGATTGTTAACAAACTAAAGAGGGATACAACCTAAATTTTCACTTGTTCTCTGAAGCGACCGTCAATAGATTGTTAACAAACTAAAGAGGGATACAACCTACATTTTCACTTGTTCTCTGAAGCGATTAACAATGCAATTTTTCTAGTCAAATAATACATGGTAAATCCGAACACAGGTAGGCAATCTATGGAACTGAACACGGATAAACTGGATTAAGTGGACGTGGTGATATGTCCCTGACAGTTCATGCAAAGAAATATTATGATGTATTCCACTTCATCCTGACTAACAAGCTGAAAATACATACCTCGATCGTGCACTCCCTGTCAGCATGAGGCGCTACTACTAATTACCCCAGTGAGCCACTCTATTCCCTAAGTCATTTCACAGGAACTACTTGATCTAGCAAAACAAAAAATACATCAGCGAAGATACCAAGTGTGATGGTCACAAACTCAAAGTTATTCAAATCTACGCAAATATGCATAGATCAAGTGTAATTATACATCTTCAGATTTTGTAAATCTTCTCTTAATATACTGAAGCAGCGCTACAGCCTGGCATCTTCCAAAAAAAAGTGCAAGCACACCCAATGAAGATCATGACGGCATTGGCGGATGGGTTGACCACTTGAGCACCAAAAATCCCCTGTGCTGCAAGAATTGGCAACAATAACATGTTTCATACCCTCGTGCATAAGAAAGAATATGCATGCTCAGTACTTCGAAGCGATCAATTTCTTGATCCCCAATTTTTATTGAGGCCTGTTGGAAAAAATGGATCTACAAAGGAATAAAAAGAGCACATCAATTGGTGAGGCAGCTACTGCCGCCTACGAAGTGGAGACCAGCAGGTGAGCTGCTCCGCCATGAACCTGTGTTAGCTTGAGTCCATGTCCCGCGGCCGCTCACTCTCGTCCCGCCTGTCGCACAACTCAAGGTTGCCTAGATCAATCAAACAGCGTTGCCCAACAAATTACCTCTCAAATCAACTACTATTGGTTACCTGAACCTGATGAAGGAGTAGGACAAGACCCGCTAGCGTGAGCGCCGGAGCATAAGCCTCCGGAGGCCTCCACTCCCCGCACCAGCCGACGTCGGACTTCCGTCTCACCGAGAATCCCGCCCTCACGGCGTCCCCGCCGGTGGCGTTCCCTGCGGTCAGCGGATCCGCCATGGCAAAGTCGTACGGGACAAATCAAATCAACCTGCACCTGCACACCACCCCTAGGCCCAGTACGTCCTCCGGCGCCGGCGTATGTTGGGCAGATTGTAGTACGATCACCCCTGGTGACACAGGCAAAGGCGGCGTACACCAACGACAGCTGCTTACGAACTCTCCTTCTGCGCCGCCTCCAAGCTCGCCCATGGACGGACGCGCTCCTACCGCCGATGGCCAGGACCGCGACTACGGCGGCGGACGAGGGGGGGAGCCAGAGAAAAAAATTGGGAGCAGGCAGAGAGATGAGATCGGGAGCAACGGAGTGCGAAAGATGGGGAGGCCGCGTGTGCGTGTGCGCGTGCGTGGGACGTGCTTTCGTGGGTGTGGCCTCGTGGGTCTGTTTCTTTTTCTTTTTTTCCTTTTTTCAGGCCGGGATGGGAGAAACGAGGGATGGGAGGAGAGATCGGGGAGGTCGAACCATCACGACGTTCGGTCCTTCTTTAATAGTAGAGATATATAGAACAAGGTGAACATTTTTCTGGCCTAAAAATGCAATTTTGAAAAATGCTTATTTTTCTAATTCGAATAAAATAGCAAATAAATTTCCAATTAAAATATTTATTTGATTTTAATATTTTTCCTCCAATATTTCTTTTATTTTGGAGAAGTCATATTATCTCCTCTCTTTTATTTTCATATTGGAAATATTTCGGAGAGAAAATGATTAAAACCAAAATGATCCTGTTTTCAGTATTTGAAATCCCCAACTCTCTCCGTGGGTCCTTGAGTTGCTTAGAACTTCTAGGATCAAAACCAAAATGCAAATAAAATATGATATGCATATGATGACCTATGTATAACATTCCAAATTGAAAATTTGGGATGTTACAAACCTACCCCCCTTAAGATGAATCTCGCCCTCGAGATTCGGGTTGGCTAGAAAATAGGTGTGGGTGGTATTTCTGTAGATCTTCCTCTCGTTCCCAGGTGGCTTCATCCTCGGTATGGTGGCTCCACTGAACTTTGCAAAACTTGATAGCCTTGCTGCGGGTAACTCCGCTAGCAAACTCGATAATCTTGAATGGTTTCTCCTCGTAGGTCAGATCACTATCCAATTGAATTACCTCCAGGGGCACGGTATCTCTCAGAGGAATATCGGCCATGTCAGCATGCCACTTCTTCAACTGGGAAACGTGAAACACATCATGAATTCCTGACAATCCTTCAGGTAACTCCAACTTGTAGGCCACTTCTCCCATACGTTCCAAAACTCGGTATGGTCCTACAAATCTCGGGGCTAACTTTCCCTTAACTCCAAAGCGTTTAACTCCTCACAAAGGTGACACATGAAGATATGCTCTGTCTACGATTTCATAGACTACCTCCTTTTGTTTTGAGTCTCCATAACTCTTCTGCCTGGACTGAGCTACCTTCAGTCTATCTCGAATCAGATTTACCTTCTCTTCGGACTCTTTGATCAAATCTGATCCAAACAACTGACGGTCTCCAACTTCATCCCAGATCAACGGTGTCCTGCATCTCCTTCCGTATAAAGCTTCGAAAGGTGCCATCTTCAAACTGGATTGATAACTGTTGTTGTATGAGAACTCCGCGTAGGATAAATTACCATCCCAACTAGATTCATAATCTAGCGCACAGGCTCTCAACATGTCCTCCAGAATCTGATTGACTCTCTCGGTCTGTCCATCTCCCTGCGGATGAAAGGCTATACTAAACTCTAGTCTGGTTCCCAAACTCTGGTGCAGCTGGTGCCAAAACTTCAAAGTAAACTGAATCCCTCTGTCAGATAAGATGGTCCTCGGAACTCCATGGAGACATACGATCTTGGTCATATATATCTTGGCCAACTTTACACCTGTATAGGTGGTTTTCACTGGGATCAAGTGAGCCACTTTGGTCAAACGATCCACTACTACCCAAATAGGATCATATCCCAATCGGGTCCTGGGTAATCCGGTGATAAAATCCATGCCAAGCTTGTCCCACTTCCATTCGGGTATCGGCATAGGCTGCAGTAATCCTGTTGGCTTCTAATGTTCTGTTTTCACTCTCTAACATACATCACATACGGCTACATACTCGGCAATATCCTTCTTCATACCAGTCCACCAGAAACACTCCTTCAAATCCAAATACATCTTGGTGTTTCTGGGGTATATCGAGTATGGCGAGTCATGAGCTTCCTAAAGTATCAACTTCCTGATCTCTGCATTATTGGGCACATAAAAACGGTCCTCAAACCATAAGGTGTCGTGCTCATCTTCACAAAAACCTTTGGCTTTTCCTTTGCTCATTTTCTCCTTTATCTTGGCAATCTCTTTGTCATCTTTCTCAGCTTCTCGAATCTTTCCCAATAATGTCGACTGAACCTCCATTGCGGCGACAAAACCTCTAGGGACTATCTCCAAACGAAGCTCCCTGAGATCTTCGGCTAACTCCTTTGGTAATCCTCCGCTTACGAGGGTATTGGCATAACTCTTCTGGCTCAAAGCGTCTGCTACGACATTGGCCTTGCCTGGATGATAGTGTAACTTCATATCATAATCCTTTATAAGCTCCAACCATCTCCTTTGCCTGAGATTCAACTCCTTCTGTGTGAAAATGTATTTCAAACTGTTATGATCCGTGTACACATCACAACGATTTCCAATAAGAAAATGTCTCCAGGTCTTGAGTGCATGCACTACAGCTGCTAACTCCAAGTCATGCGTGGCATAATTCAACTCATGCGGTCGAAGCTGACGTGAGGCATATGAAACCACTCTTCCATCTTGCATAAGTACACCTCCAAGTCCTAAGCGAGAAGCATCGCAATACACTTGGAAATCTTTGTGTATATCCGGCAGAATCAGCACTGGGGCAGTAACCAAACATTTCTTCAACTCCTGAAAACTTGCCTCACATTCATCTGTCCATTTGAACTTAGTGTCTTTCTTCAACAACTCCGTCATAGGCTTTGCAATCTTAGAAAAATTCTCAATGAATCTCCGATAATATCCTGCGAGTCCCAGAAAACTACGGATCTCTCCAACTGAGGTGGCTGCTAGCCAATAAGTGACAGACTGCACCTTGGTGGGATCTACTGCTATACCTTCTCGTGATATAACATGTCCAAGAAATCCAACTTCCTTCAACCAAAACTCACATTTACTGAACTTGGCATACAACTGATGTTCCCTGAGCTTCTCGAGAACTAGACGCAAATGCTCCTTGTGCTCCTCTTCATTCTTCGAGTACACCAAAACATCATCAATGAACACCACGACAAACTTATCCAAGAACTCCATGAACACCTTATTCATCATACTCATGAAATAGGTAGGGGCATTAGTCAATACAAATGACATAACCGTACACTCATATAGCCCATACCTCGTGGTGAAGGCTATCTTGGGTATATCATGTTCTTGGATCTTCAACTGGTGGTATCCTGATCGCAGATCGATCTTGGAAAATACTTTAGCTCCTTGCAACTGATCAAACAAATCATTGATCATCGATAGTGGGTACTTGTTCTCAATCATCACTTCATTCAATGCGCGATAATCAATAACCATTCTTAACGATCCATCCTTCTTTTCAACCAATTGCACTAGGTCTCCCCATGGTGACGAACTTCGTCGAATGTAACCTTTTTCCAATAATTCCTTAATCTGCTTCTTAATCTCCTCCAGATCATTTGCGAGCATCCGATATGGTCTCTTCGATATTGGTCCGGTGCCTGGCAACAGCTCTATCAAAAACTCAATGTCTCGATCCGGCGACATGCCTGGTAGCTCCTCTGAAAATACATCCAGGTAATCCTTCACTACAGGCACTTCCTCCTGAACAACTCCTGAGAGGGAATTTACTTGGGTTCTCCTGGGCGCATGCCTGGATACGTACTTAATCCTTTTTCCCTCCGGGGTGGTGAGCAGAATTAACCTACTAGCACAGTCAATGTTTCCACCATACTTCGATAGCCAATCCATTCCTAGTATCACATCCAATCCTTGTGACTCCAAAATTATTAGGTCTGAGGGGAAAACATGGCTACCAATGGTTAAGGGCAATCGATCGCACCATCGGCTGGCCATATACTCTGCACCTGGTGAGCTTACAAACATGGGTGACCTAAGAGCTAAGGTGGGTAGCTTAAACTTGTCCACAAATCCCCTTGATATGTATGAATGCGATGCACCAGTATCAAAAAGAACGAGAGCGGTAAATGACTTAACCAAAAACTTACCGATAACTGCATCTGGCTGCTCTTCAACCTCCTCCACGTTCACGTGGTTCACTTGTCCCCTATTGAAAGGGTTGGGCTTCTTCCCAGAGATTCCATTGCCGTTTCCATTCTTTGCTTCAGAACACTCGGTGGCATAGTGTCCAGTCTTCCCGCACTTGAAACAAGTAATGTGGCTTAGATCCTTCTTGGCGGGTGTGGTTGGGTTAGAGCGGTTTTGATTGCTGCCTGCTCCATTCCCATTTCCATTCTTGGGGCCACTATGGTTATGCGAACTTCCTCAATTGTGGGTATGTCCTCCATGGTTATGAGTATAACCTCCCGAGTTCGCGGTAAAACGAGGCTTTTGCTGAGCTCCTGAATTGTACTTCCCTTGTCCATACTTCCTTTTGCGGCTCTCAATCTGCTGCTGCTTCCCTTCAATCATAAGAGCCTTGTCTACCAACTCCTGGTAGTTGTTAAATGTTTCCACCATTAACTGCATACACATCTCATCATTCAGCCCTTCCATAAACTTCTCCTGCTTAGCGGCATCTGTGGCCACATCATCTGGGGAATAGCGGGCTAACTTACTAAACTCATCCACGTACTGCCCCACAGTACGGTTTCCCTGGCATAAGTTGCGAAACTCACGCTTCTTCATGCTCATAGCTGTAGTTGAGACGTGAGCAGTGCGGAAGGCTTGCTGAAACTGCTCCCAAGTGACATTGGCTATAGGGAAAGTGGCTGTGTAATTCTCCCACCATGAGGCTGCGGGTCCATCCAATTGATCTGCGGCAAAACGCACCTTCTCAGCATCTATGCAACCGCGGTGGTCAACTCCCTTCCAATCCTTCGTAGCCAGTCATTAGCAACTATTGGCTCGGTGCTACTGGAAAACACCAGCGGCTGCAACCTCAGAAAACGGGCTAAGTTGTCAACTGGAGGTGGTGGTGGTGGGTTGTTGTTGTTGTTGTTGTTGCCTTGGTTCTGGACTAGCAACTGCATCAAGGCATTCTGCTGTTGGATCAACTGAGTGAGCTCTGGTGGGAAGACAAATCCGGGGTCATGTCTCGGAGGCATCTGATGGGTTTAGAGGGGAGAGATTAGAATAGAATGAGGTCTAATGAGAAAGCACTACCCATATGCACATGAGACAAGCACATTCATATCACACCAATAAATTCAAACAAGGGCATACAATCGATCTAACTATCGTTATAGTGCTCGGACTACTACTATATACATGGGGGAATACTACTAATAATATGGTGGTCGACTAGAAATTTTGATCGGTGGAAGACTCCATGATGTCCACTCCAGCTTCGTCTTCATAATCATCATCACTACTGTCGGGGTTGGAGTCGGTGTCGTCGATGATGATGTAGTCTTCTGAACGGATGTCATCGGGATGGTCGTCATCTCCTCCTGGCGCGGGGTCTCCCATGAATACTCCTAGCTTCCTTGTCAGGTCGTCATTCTTCTCCACTAGTATTGCGATTTCCTCCTCGTATTCGTCGCGTGTAGACTTAAGTTCTTCTTCTAGCTCCATGTTCCTGGTCATGACCTTCTTTAGATCTATCATGCTTGCGCACATTTGGTTCTACTGGCGACGAATGTGCTGGTTTAACTCCTGGATGAAAGCTACAATGGACATGTCCCTCCTGGTGCTGATCATCTCCCATCGCTCATCTCGGCGCCCACATATCTGGTAGATGGTGTCCTTAAGATCCTTGTGATAAACTTCGCCGATGCGTCCCATGGCGATGTGGGCTGCCATGCTCTTACCTAGACTCCAGGTTGGTGCATCAAAGGAAAACTCTATGGGCTCAGTAACTGGCGTGAATGTCCATCCTGGAACTTGAACTCGAATCATCCAATGCTCCTCTTATAGTAAAGTGGCGGTGTTTGTCCCGTTGAAGCTTGGTATTCCTATGTTCAGGTACCTAGTGACTTCTTTCAAGTGTCTCCCAAAAGGTGTGTCTTCATCGGGTTGTGCAAACTTGTTCCTTGAGTCCGCCATCCTATAGAGTAGAAAATGGAGAGGAGTCAGAATGAGTAGAGAAGAGTGACCTATGGCTTAACTTAGTGGTCGTGCCCTACAATCAGCGTGTGCTCTGATACCATCTTGTAGCAATCCGACCTCAGGCGTCAAATCTCTGACTCTCTGTGTATAAGTGTCATCCTTGGATCGGTAATGCTGACACACATAGTACTTGAAGGATTTATAACAGAGTGCAATCACACACTTATTACATCGAATGTCTCAAAAGAGAACTTATTACAATAAATATGGCTTAAGGCCATCTAAATAAAATAACAGCGGAAGGCTTGGAAGATAAAGTGAGTCCATCAACTCCAACGGCATAGCTGAGTGCACGACAATGACCTAGCGCACCTTACTCTTCGTCTAAAAAGTCTGCAACATGATATGTTGCAGCCCGAAACGGGTCAGCACATGGAATATGCTGGCAAGATAACACAATAGAGCAATGAACAGAATAAATGCTATCACTACATGCATATATGGCTGGTGGAGGCTCTATGGTTATAATGTTTTGTGAAAAGCCAATTTTTTCCTACAACAAAGGAATATATTTTGTTTAACTATCATGGTAGTTGTTAAACATTGAGAAGGTTCCTCCAACTCAATCCCAATTAAGCAGTATTAATAACCCAACAAATTAATTTAGAGTGATGAGATCAACATGATAATCCAAGAACCAGATACTCAAGATGTCCATCACCGGGGACACAGCTAACCATGATTAGTTTGTACACTATGCAGAGGTTTTCGCACTTTTCCCCACAAGACTCGATCTCCTCCGTTGGATTTCTCATACTACATGGTGTGTGAGAAACGGATGACCGAGACACAGTGTTTTAGAAACATTAACTCTTTACTCTGGGTAGACAGTACCAACCTACATCCCCTACATCTGATAATCTACTACTAAAAGAGGTCATGCAACATACTCAACTATGCTAGAGCCCATAATAGCTTGTGGCTGCACACGGAAGTTTCTAGCATGAATAATCTTATGATCCCTTTGAGCCTGGCTGGCGAACCATAGGATGATCACACGGGTACTCCGGGATATCCTAGGACAACATTGGATTCTCTAGGTGCCCGCAACCAATCCACCCAGATGTGTGTTGAAGTAGCCACCTTCATTTAACCATTAATTAACAATCTCACATCTCTCATGGATACACTCAAACCCAATCCACGTCTACGAGCATAGCATGGCAATATAAACATAACGTAGAAGTAACTCCCAAGGGTTTGATAATAAAAACGTGATAGGTTCTACCTCATCATCTACTTCCCGATACCCACAAGTTATTCACAACCTACTCATGCAATGTTTGAGGATTGTAACTAATGCATATAAACTGGGTAATAAAGGGGTATGATCAATGTGTTACTTGCCTTGCTGACGATCAGCAAACCCTAGGGACTGGTAGTACCACGCTTCGCACTCCGAAAACTCTATCGCAAACAAACAATAGCATACATAAGCACTCAAGCATAGATGCAAGGGTAAAAATCAAATAAGAAGATCCAATCTGAAAGTTCAACTAAAGAGCTTCAATTTGCAAAAAGAATCGATCAAATCGGAGCTACGGAATTGAAACTACAGTCAAAAGAACTTCGAATTCAAATCTGCTTGAAACCAAATTTTAAATTGTCAAAACCATGTTCAAATTGATTAACCAGAAATAAGGGATCGAGACGAAGATTTTGGTGTTGGTTTCCCTGGATTTGGACGAACGGTTGAAAAGTTGCGAGGGTTTGAAGATAAGGGGCTAATCTGCGATAAAAATAATCGTGGATAGGTCACTGTTCGAAAATAAACGGAAAAAGAAAAATCTATCGGATGAACGTCCGCTAACAGAGACGAACGAACGAAAATGTTCGTTAAAACGAGTTAACGAACGAACGTTCACGGAAAAAGCTAAACCGAGAAAACCGAACCGATCTAATAAATAAATAAAAACTGATCTAGGGTTTAAAAAAAGACGGTTTTTACCTAAACCGTAATGAAAACGGGGTGGCGAGGTCAACGGCGGTGGCGAGGATTTCAGTGGGCGGGCGGTCGCGGCGCGGCAAGGAGAGGAGGGCGAAGGCACAGTGATACGTCTCCAATGTATCTATAATTTTTTATTGTTCCATGCTATATTATATTCTGCTTTGGATGTTAATGGGCTTATTTATACACTTTTATATTATTTTTGGGACTAACCTATTAACCGGAGGCCCAGCCCAAATTGTTGTTTTTTGCCTATTTCAGTGTTTCGCAGAAAAAAATATCAAACGGAGTCCAAACGGAATGAAACCTTCGGGAATGTGATTTTCGGAACGAACGTGATCCAGAGGACTTGGAGCCCTCCACCCTCATGGGGCCCATGTTGCTCCACCGACGTACTTCTTCCTCCTATATATACCTACGTACCCCCAAACTACCAGATACAGAGCCAAAAACCTAATTCCATCGCCGCAACCTTCTGTACCCGTGAGATCATCTTGGGGCCTTTTCCGGCGCTTTGCCGGAGGGGGCATTGATCACGAAGGGCTTCTACATCAACACCATAGCCTCTCCGATGATGTGTGAGTAGTTTACCTCAGACCTTCGGGTCCATAGTTATTAGCTAGATGGATTCTTCTCTCTTTTTGGATCTCAATACAATGTTCTCCCCCTCTCTCGCGGAGATCTATTCGATGTAATCTTCTTTTGCGGTGTGTTTGTTGAGACCGATGAATTGTGGGTTTATGATCAAGTCTATCTATGAACAATATTTGAATCTCCTCTGAATTCTTTTATGTATGATTGGTTATCTTTGCATGTCTCTTCGAATTATCAGTTTGGTTTGGCCTACTAGATTGATCTTTCTTGCAATGGGAGAAGTGCTTAGCTTTGGTTTCAATCTTGTGGTGTCCTTTCCCAGTGACAGTAGGGGCAGCAAGGCATGAATTGTATTGTTTCCATCGAGGATAACAAGATGGGGTTTATATCATATTGCATGAGTTTATCCCTCTACATAATGGCATCTTGCTTAAAGCGTTACTCTATTCTTATGAACTTAATGTTGGAAATATGCCCTAGAGGCAATAATAAATGGTTATTATTATATTTCTTTGTTCATGGTAATTGTCTATTGTTCATGCTATAATTGTATTGTCCGGAAATCGTAATACATGTGTGAATACATAGACCACAACGTGTCCCTAGTAAGCCTCTAGTTGACTAGCTCGTTGATCAACTGATAGTCATGGTTTCCTGGCTATGGACATTGGATGTCATTGATAACGGGATCACATCATTAGGAGAATGATGTGATGGACAAGACCCAATCCTAAGCATAGCATAAAAGATCTTGTAGTTTCGTTTGCTAGAGCTTTTCCAATGTCAAGTATCTTTTCCTTAGACCATGAGATCGTGCAACTCCCGGATACCGTAGGAGTGCTTTGGGTGTGCCAAACGTCACAACGTAACTGGGTGACTATAAAGGTGCACTACGGGTATCTCCGAAAGTGTCTGTTGGGTTGGCACGGATCGAGACTGGGATTTGTCACTCCGTGTGACGGAGAGGTATCTCTGGGCCCACTCGGTAATGCATCATCATAATGAGCTCAATGTGACTAAGGCATTAGTCACTGGATCATGCATTGCGGTACGAGTAAAGAGACTAGCCGGTAACGAGATTGAACAAGGTATTGGGATACCGACGATCGAATCTCGCGGAAGTAACATACCGATTGACAAAGGGAATTGCATACGGGATTGATTGAATCCTCGACACCGTGGTTCATCCGATGAGATCATCGTGGAACATGTGGGAGCCAACATGGGTATCCAGATCCCGCTGTTGGTTATTGACCGGAGAGGCGTCTCGGTCATGTCTGCATGTCTCCCGAACCCGTAGGGTCTACACACTTAAGGTTCGGTGACGCTAGGGTTGTAGAGATATGTGTATGCGGAAACCCGAAAGTTGTTCGGAGTCCCGGATGAGATCCCGGACGTCACGAGAGGTTCCGGAATAGTCCGGAGGTGAATAATTATATATAGGAAGTCAAGTTTCGGCCACTGGGAAAGTTTCGGGGTTTACCGGTATTGTACCGGGACCACCGGAAGGGTCCCGGGGGTCCACCTGGTGGGGCTACCTATCCCGGAGGGCCCCGTGGGCTGAAGTGGGAAGGGAGACAGCCCCTAGTGGGCTGGGCGCCCCCCCATGGGCCTTTTCCCTTGCGCCTAGGGTTGCAAACCCTAGGGTGGGGGGTTTCCCACTTGCCTTGGGGGGCAAGGCACCCCCCTGGCCGCCGCCCCTTGCCCTAGATGGGCTTTGGCCGCCGCCCCCCCCAGGGGGCCTATATAAAGGGGGGAGGGAGGGCAGCAACCTACAGCCTTGGGCGCCTCCCTCCTCCCCTTCTACACCTCTCCGTCTCGCAGAAGCTCGGCGAAGCCCTGCCGAGACCCGCTACATCCACCACCATGCCGTCGTGCTGCTGGATCTCCATCAACCTCTCCTTCCCCCTTGCTGGATCAAGAAGGAGGAGACGTCGCTGCACCATACGTGTGTTGAACGCAGAGGTGCCGTCCGTTCGGCACTCGGTCATCGGTGATTTGGATCACGGCGAGTACGACTCCGTCATCCACGTTCATTGGAACGCTTCCGCTCGCGATCTACAAGGGTATGTAGATGCACTCCTTTCCCCTCGTTGCTAGTAGACTCCATAGATGCATCTTGGTGAGCGTAGGAAAATTTTAAATTATGCTACGATTCCCATCAGTGGCATCATGAGCCAGGCCTATGCGTAGTTACTATGCACGAGTAGAACACAAAGAAGTTGTGGGCGTTGAGTTTGCCAATTCTTCTTGCCGCTACTAGTCTTTTCTTGTTTCGGCGGCATTGTAGGATGAAGCGGCCCGGACCGACCTTACACGTACGCTTACGTGAGACAGGTTCCACCGACTGACATGCACTAGATGCATAAGGTGGCTAGCGGGTGTCTGTCTCTCCTACTTTAGTCGGAACGGATTCGATGAAAAGGGTCCTTAGGAAGGGTAAATAGAAATTGGCAAATCGCGTTGTGGTCATACGTAGGTAAGAAAACGTTCTTGATAGAAACCTACAAACCACGTAAAAACTTGCAACAACAATTAGAGGACGTCTAACTTGTTTTTGCAGCAAGTGATATATGTGATATGATATGGCCAGAAGATGTGATGAATGATATATGTGATGTATGAGATTGATCATATTCTTGTAATAGGAATCACGACTTGCATGTCGATGAGTATGACAACCGGCAGGAGCCATAGGAGTTGTCTTTATTATTTTGCATGACCTGCGTGTCATTGAATAACGCCATGTAATTTACTTTACTTTGTTGCTAAACGCGTTAGCCATAGAAGTAGAAGTAATCGTTGGCGTGACGACTTCATGAAGACACACTGATGGAGATCATGGTGTCATGCCGGTGACGAAGATGATCATGGTGCCCCGAAGATGGAGATCAAAGGAGCATAATGATATTGGCCATATCATGTCACTATTTGATTGCATGTGATGTTTATCATGTTTTTGCATCTTATTTGCTTAGAACGACGGTAGTAAGTAAGATGATCCCTTATAATAATTTCAAGAAAGTGTTCACCCTAACTGTGCACCGTTGCGAAGGTTCGTTGTTTCGAAGCACCATGTGATGATCGGGTGTGATAGATTCTAACGTTCGAATACAACGGGTGTTGATGAGCCTAGCATGTACAGACATGGCCTTGGAACACACTCAATACACTTAGGTTGACTTGACGAGCCTAGCATGTGCAGACATGGCCTCGGAACACGGAGGACCGAAAGGTCGAGCATGAGTCGTATAGAAGATACGATCAACATGGAGATGTTCACCGATCTTGACTAGTCCGTCTCACGTGATGATCGGACACGACCTAGTTAAACTCGGATCATGTTTCACTTAGATGACTAGAGGGATGTCTATCTGAGTGGGATTTCATTAAATAATTTGATTATATGAACTCAATTATCATGAACGTAGTCTAAAATCTTTACACTATGTCTTGTAGATCAAATGGCCAACGTTGTCCTCAATTTCAACGCGTTCCTAGAGAAAACCAAGCTGAAAGATGATGGCAGCAACTATACGGACTGGGTCCGGAACCTGAGGCACATCCTCATAGTAGCCAAGAAAGATTATGTCTTAGAAGCACCGCTAGGTGATGCACCAATCCCACAGAACCAAGACGTTATGAACGCTTGGCAATCACGTGCTGATGATTACTCCCTCGTTCAGTGCGGCATGCTTTATAGCCTAGAACCGGGTCTCCAAAAGCGTTTTGAGAAACATGGAGCATATGAGATGTTCGAGGAGCTGAAATTAGTTTTTCAAGCTCATGCCCGGGTCGAGAGATATGATGTCTCCGACAAGTTCTTCAGCTGTAAAATGGAGGAGAACAGTTCTGTTAGTGAGCACATACTCAGAATGTCTGGGTTGCACAACCGCTTGTCTCAGCTGGGAGTTAATCTCCCGGATGACGCGGTCATTGACAGAATCCTCCAGTCGCTTCCACCAAGCTACAAGAGCTTTGTGATGAACTACAATATGCAGGGGATGGAAAAGACCATTCCCGAGGTATATTCAATGCTGATATCAGCGGAAGGGGAGATCAGAAAAGAACATCAAGTGTTGATGGTGAATAAAACCACTAAGTTCAAGAAGGGCAAGGGTAAGAAGAACTTCAAGAAGGACGGCAAGGGAGTTGCCGCGCCCGGTAAACCAGTTACTGGGAAGAAGTCAAGGAATGGACCCAAGCCCGAGACTGAGTGCTTTTATTGCAAGGGAAGTGGTCACTGGAAGCGGAACTGCCCCAAGTACTTAGCGGACAAGAAGAAGGCCGGAAACACCAAAGGTATATGTGATATACATGTAATTGATGTGTACCTTACCAGTACTCGTAGTAGCTCCTGGGTATTTGATACCGGTGCGGTTGCTCATATTTGTAACTCAAAACAGGAACTACAAGAATAAACGGAGACTGGCGAAGGACGAGGTGACGATGCGCGTCGGGAATGGTTCCAAGGTCGATGTGATCGCCGTCGGCACGCTACCTCTGCATCTACCCACGGGATTAGTTTTAAACCTCAATAATTGTTATTTAGTGCCAGCTTTGAGCATGAACATTGTATCTGGATCTCGTTTAATTCGAGATGGCTACTCATTTAAATCCGAGAATAATGGTTGTTCTATTTATTTGAGAGATATGTTTTATGGTCATGCCCCGCTGGTCAATGGTTTATTTTTGATGAATCTCGAACGTGATGTTACACATGTTCATAGTGTGAATACCAAAAGATGTAAAGTTTATAACGATAGTCCCACATACTTGTGGCACTGCCGCCTTGGTCACATTGGTGTCAAGCGCATGAAGAAGCTCCATGCAGATGGACTTTTGGAGTCTCTTGATTACGAATCATTTGACACGTGCGAACCATGCCTCATGGGTAAGATGACCAAGACTCCGTTCTCCGGAACAATGGAGCGAGCAACCAACTTATTGGAAATCATACATACCGATGTGTGCGGTCCAATGAGTGTTGAGGCTCATGGAGGATATCGTTATGTTCTCACTCTCACTGATGACTTAAGTAGATATGGGTATGTCTACCTAATGAAACACAAGTCTGAAACCTTTGAAAAGTTCAAGGAATTTCAGAGTGAGGTTGAGAATCAACGTGACAGGAGAATAAAATTCTTACGATCAGATCGTGGTGGAGAATATTTAAGTCACGATTTTGGTGCACACTTAAGGAAATGTGGAATAGTTTCACAACTCACGCCGCCTGGAACACCTCAGAGAAATGGTGTGTCCGAACGTCATAATCGCACTCTATTGGATATGGTGCGATCTATGATGTCTCTTACCGATTACCGCTCTCATTTTGGGGCTATGCTTTAGAGACTGCCGCATTCACTTTAAATAGGGCTCCGTCGAAATCCGTTGAGATGACACCGTATGAATTATGGTTTGGGAAGAAACCTAAGCTGTCGTTTCTAAAAGTTTGGGGATGCGATGCTTATGTCAAGAAACTTCAACCTGAAAAGCTCGAACCCAAGTCGGAAAAATGCGTCTTCATAGGATACCCTAAGGAAACCATTGGGTATACCTTCTACCTCAGATCCGAAGGCAAGATCTTCGTTGCCAAGAACGGGTCCTTTCTGGAGAAGGAGTTTCTCTCGAAAGAATTGAGTGGGAGGAAAGTGGAACTTGATGAGGTGATAGTCACCCCTTCCGAACCGGAAAGTAGCGCAGTGCGGGAAAATGTTCCTGTGGTGCCTACACCGACTGGGGAGGAAGTTAATGATGATGATCATGAAGCTTCGGATCAAGTTACTGAACTTCGTAGGTCCACAAGGACACGTTCCGCACCAGAGTGGTACGGCAACCCTGTCCTGGATATCATGTTGTTAGACAACGGTGAACCTTCGAACTATGAAGAAGCGATGGCGGGCCCGGATTCCGACAAATGGCTAGAAGCCATGAAATCCGAGATAGAATCCATGTATGAAAACAAAGTATGGACTTTGACTGACTTGCCCGATGAGCGGCGAGCCATAGAAAACAAATGGATCTTTAAGAAGAAGACGGACGCAGATGGTAATGTGACCATCTATAAAGCTCGACTTGTCGCTAAGGGTTATCGACAAGTTCAAGGGGTTGACTACGATGAGACTTTCTCACCCGTAGCGAAGCTGAAGTCCGTCCGAATCATGTTAGCAATTGCCGCATACTATGATTATGAGATATGGCAGATGGACATCAAAACAGCATTCCTTAACGGCTTCCTTAAGGAAGAGTTGTATATGATGCAGCCGGAAGGTTTTGTCGATCCTAAGAATGCTAACAAAGTATGCAAGCCCCAGCGCTCAATCTATGGGCTGGTGCAAGCATCTCGGAGTTGGAACATTCGCTTTGATGAGATGATCAAAGCGTTTGGGTTTACACAGACTTATGGAGAAGCCTGTGTTTACAAGAAAGTGAGTGGGAGCTCTGTAGCATTTCTCATATTATATGTGGATGACATACTATTGATGGGAAATGATATAGAATTCTTGGAAAGTATAAAGGCCTATTTGAATAAGTGTTTTTCAATGAAGGACCTTGGAGAAGCTGCTTATATATTAGGCATCAAGATCTATAGAGATAGATCAAGACGCCTCATTGGTCTTTCACAGAGTACATACCTTGACAAGATATTGAAGAAGTTCAGTATGGATCAGTCCAAGAAGGGGTTCTTGCCTATATTGCAAGGTGTGCAATTGAGCACGGCTCAATGCCCGACCACGGCAGAAGATATAGAAAAGATGAGTGTCATCCCCTATGCCTCGGCCATAGGGTCTATTATGTATGCCATGCTGTGTACCAGACCTGATGTAAACCTTGCCGTAAGTTTGGTAGGAAGGTACCAAAGTAATCCCGGCATGGAACACTGGACAGCGGTCAAGAATATCCTGAAGTACCTGAAGAGGACTAAGGATATGTTTCTCGTTTATGGAGGTGACGAAGAGCTCGTCGTAAAGGGTTACGTCGACGCTAGCTTCGACACAGATCTGGATGACTCGAAGTCACAAACCGGATACGTGTATATTTTGAATGGAGGAGCAGTAAGCTGGTGCAGTTGCAAGCAAAGCGTCGTGGCGGGATCTACATGTGAAGCGGAGTACATGGCAGCCTCAGAGGCAGCGCAGGAAGCAGTCTGGATGAAGGAGTTCATTACCGACCTATGGGTGATTCCCAATGTGTCGGGCGCGATGACTCTCTTCTGTGACAACACTGGAGCTATTGCCCTTGCGAAGGAGCCCAGGTTTCACAGGAAGACCAGGCATATCAAGCGTCGCTTCAACTCCATTCGTGAAAGTGTTCAAAATGGAGACATAGATATTTGTAAAGTACATACAGACCTGAATGTAGCAGATCCGTTGACTAAACATCTCCCTAGGGCAAAACATGATCAACACCAGGACGCAATGGGTGTTCGATTCATCACAATGTAACTAGATTATTCACTCTAGTGCAAGTGGGAGACTGTTGGAAATATGCCCTAGAGGCAATAATAAATGGTTATTATTATATTTCTTTGTTCATGGTAATTGTCTATTGTTCATGCTATAATTGTATTGTTCGGAAATCGTAATACATGTGTGAATACATAGACCACAACGTGTCCCTAGTAAGCCTCTAGTTGACTAGCTCGTTGATCAACTGATAGTCATGGTTTCCTGGCTATGGACATTGGATGTCATTGATAACGGGATCACATCATTAGGAGAATGATGTGATGGACAAGACCCAATCCTAAGCATAGCATAAAAGATCGTGTAGTTTCGTTTGCTAGAGCTTTTCCAATGTCAAGTATCTTTTCCTTAGACCATGAGATCGTGCAACTCCCGGATACCGTAGGAGTGCTTTGGGTGTGCCAAACGTCACAACATAACTGGGTGACTATAAAGGTGCACTACGGGTATCTCTGAAAGTGTCTGTTGGGTTGGCACGGATCGAGACTGGGATTTGTCACTCCGTGTGACGGAGAGGTATCTCTGGGCCCACTCGGTAATGCATCATCATAATGAGCTCAATGTGACTAAGGCGTTAGTCACGGGATCATGCATTGCGGTACGAGTAAAGAGACTAGCCGGTAACGAGATTGAACAAGGTATTGGGATACCGACGATCGAATCTCGGGCAAGTAACATACCGATTGACAAAGGGAATTGCATACGGGATTGATTGAATCCTCGACACCGTGGTTCATCCGATGAGATCATCGTGGAACATGTGGGAGCCAACATGGGTATCCAGATCCCGCTGTTGGTTATTGACCGGAGAGGCGTCTCGGTCATGTCTACATGTCTCCCGAACCCGTAGGGTCTACACACTTAAGGTTCGGTGACGCTAGGGTTGTAGAGATACGTGTATGCGGAAACCCGAAAGTTGTTCGGAGTCCCGGATGAGATCCCGGACGTCACGAGAGGTTCCGGAATAGTCCGGAGGTGAAGAATTATATATAGGAAGTCAAGTTTCGGCCACCGGGAAAGTTTTGGCGGTTACCGGTATTGTACCGGGACCACCGGAAGGGTCCCGGGGGTCCACCGGGTGGGGCCACCTATCCCGGAGGGCCCCGTGGGCTGAAGTGGGAAGGGAGCCAGCCCCTAGTGGGCTGGGCGCCCCCCCCATGGGCCTTTTCCCTTGCGCCTAGGGTTGCAAACCCTAGGGTGGGGGGTTTCCCACTTGCCTTGGGGGGCAAGGTACCCCCCTGGCCGCCGCCCCTTGCCCTAGATGGGCTTTGGCCGCCGCCCCCCCCCCTCCCAGGGGGCCTATATAAAGGGGGGAGGGAGGGCAGCAACCTACAGCCTTGGGCGCCTCCCTCCTCCCCTTCTACACCTCTCCGTCTCGGAGAAGCTCGGCGAAGCCCTGCCGAGACCCGCTACATCCACCACCACGCTGTCGTGCTGCTGGATCTCCATCAACCTCTCCTTCCCCCTTGCTGGATCAAGAAGGAGGAGACGTCGCTGCACCGTACGTGTGTTGAACGCGGAGGTGCCGTCCGTTCGGCACTCGGTCATCGGTGATTTGGATCACGGCGAGTACGACTCCGTCATCCACGTTCATTGGAACGCTTCTGCTCGCGATCTACAAGGGTATGTAGATGCACTCCTTTCCCCTCGTTTCTAGTAGACTCCATAGATGCATCTTGGTGAGCGTAGGAAAATTTTAAATTATGCTACGATTCCCATCACTTAATACTCTAGATGGATGCTGGATAGCGGTCGATGTGTGGAGTAATAGTAGTAGATGCATGCAGGAGTCGGTCTACTTGTCACGGACGTGATGCCTATATACATGATCATGCCTAGATATTCTCATAACTATGCTCAATTCTATCAATTGCTCAACAGTAATTTGTTCACCCATCGTAATACTTATGCTCTTGAGAGAAGCCACTAGTGAAACCTATGGCCCCCGGGTCTATTTTCCATCATATTAATCTTCCAACACTTAGCTATTTTTATTGCCTTTTATTTTACTTTGCATATTTATTATAAAAATACCAAAAATATTATCTAATCATATCTATCAGATATCACTTTCGTAAGTGACTGTGAAGGGATTGACAACCCCTTTATTGCGTTGGTTGCAAGGTTTTTATTTGTTTGTGCAGGTGCGAGGGACTTGTGCATGGCCTCTTACTGGATTGATACCTTGGTTCTCAAAAACTGAGGGAAATACTTACGCTACTTTACTGCATCACCCTTTCCTCTTCAAGGGAAAACCAACGCAGTGCTCAAGAGGTAGCAAGAAGGATTTCTGGCGCCGTTTTCGGGGAGATTCACGCCAAGTCAAGTCAAGTCAAGACATACCAAGTACCCATCACAAACTCTTATCCCTCGCATTACATTATTTGCCATTTGCCTCTTGTTTTCCTCTCCCCCACTTCACCCTTGCCGTTTTATTCATCCTTTTTCCGTTCGTCTTTTCGTTTGCCTTGATGTCTTACTTGGCTCGTTTCTTTGTTTGGTTGGTATAGTTGAGTATTTATTCCTAAACAGAGAACCTAATATCTATGAATCCTCATCCGCTTGCCAATCTTTTTAAGATACCCAATTTCGATGAACCAATTCCTACTGATTTGGGTGCACTAGATTATCTTTATAAGGTTTTGCTTGAAATCCGCGAATCTGAAAATTGTGATGAAGTGTTTTATGAAGTGATTCATGATAGATCTTTGAATAAAAAGCATGATTGCAATGATTTTACTATAAATTATCTTGATGTCAATTGTGCTAATAATATGCAAAACCCTAAGCTTGGGGATGCTAGTTTTGCTATGTCTACTACTTGTTGCAATGACCATGATTGGGGTGATTCTTCTTATGATCTTGAAAATTTATTTAAGCCCCATGATGAATATGATATTGATAATAGTGTTTGCAATAATATTGAAAGTGGGTTTGGAAGAGTGTCAACTTTAGATCCCACATATTTGGAGAATGATTAATCTTATGGTATTTTTTATAAAAGTGGGTTTGGAGAGGTCATGACTTTAGTTAATGATAATCCCACTATTTTGGAAGAGTGTCAACTTTGCATGCATGTGGATCGTGTTGAAAATATTTTATGTGATAGCTATTTTGTTGAATTTGCTTATGATCCCACATGTAATTATTACGGGAGAGGAAAATATGGTTGTAGACATTTTCATGTTACTAAATTACCTCTTGTCATGTTGAGATTGCTATCGTCTCTTTCTTCCTTCTTGCATATGCTAATTTTTGCTTGCTATGATAATTTGTTTGAGTATAAAATGCCTATGCATAGGAAGTATGTTAGACTTAGATGTGTTTGTCGCATGCTTTATGATGCTCCTTTTGTTCTTCAATTCTTATCTTTTATGTGAGCATCATTGAAATCTCAATGCCTAGCTAAAAAGGCTTTAAAGAAAAGCACTTGTTGGGAGACAACCCAATATTTATCCTTTCTGTTTAGCAAATAAATATTTGATATAGCCTCTGGTTAGACTTGTTTTTATGTTTTAATTAGTGTTTGTGCCAAGTTAAACCTATAGGATCTTCTTGGAGGATAGTTATTTGATCTTGCTGAAAATTCCAGAAACTTTATGTTCATGAAAACAATTGTTAAAAATCACCAGAACGTGATACAATATTGATTCCAATGGCTGCTGATCAATAAACAAATTGTCTAGATCTTCCTAGTTTGGTAGATTTTTTTGAGTTCCAGAAGTTTGCGTTAGTTACAGATTACTACAGACTGTTCTGTTTTTGACAGATTCTGTTTTTCGTGTGTTGTTTGCTTATTTTGATGAATCTATGGCTAATAAAATAGTTTATAAACCATAGAGAAGTTGGAATACAGTAGGTTTAACACCAATATAAATAAAGAATGAGTTCAATACAGTACCTTGAAGTGGTGTTTTGTTTTCTTTCGCTAACGGAGCTCACGAGATTTTCTGCTAAGTTTTGTGTTGTGAAGTTTTCAAGTTTTGGGTAAAAGATTTGATGGATTATGGAACAAGGAGTGGCAAGAGACTAAGCTTGGGGATGCCCATGGCACCCCAAGATAATCTAAGGACACCAAAAAGCCAAAGCTTGGGGATGCCCCGGAAGGCATCCCCTCTTTCGTCTACTTCCATCGGTAACTTTACTTGGAGCTATATTTTTATTCACCACATGATATGTGTTTTGCTTGGAGCGTCTTGTATTATTTGAGTCTTCATTTGTTAGTTTTCCACAATCATCCTTGCTGTACACACTTTTTGAGAGAGACACACGTGATTCGGAATTTATTAGAATACTCTATGTGCTTCACTTATATCTTTTGAGCTATATAGTTTTTGCTCTAGTGCTTCACTTATACCTTTTTAGAGCACGGTGGTGGATTTGCTTTATAGAAACTATTGTTCTCTCATTCTTCACTTATATTATTTTGAGAGTCCTACAAAACAGCATGGTAATTTTCTTAAATTGAGAAATTAGTCCTAAAGTAATAGGCATCCAAGATTGGTAAAAATTATCTTATGAGTGTGTTGAATACTATGAGAAGTTTGATGCTTGATAATTGTTTTGAGATATAAAGATGGTGATATTAGAGTCATGCTAGTTGAGTAGTTGTGGATTTGAGGAATACTTGTGTTAAAGTTTCTGATTACCATAGCATGCACGTATGGTGAACCGTTATGTGATGAAGTTAGAGCATGATTTATTTATTGATTGTCTTCCTTATGAGTGGTGGTCGGGGACGAGCGATGGTCTTTTCCTACCAATCTATCCCCCTAGGAGCATGCACGTAATACTTTGCTTTGATAACTTGTAGATTTTTGCAATAAGTATATGAGTTCTTTATGACTAATTTTTAGTCCATGGATTATACGCACTCTCTTTCTTCCACCATTGCTAGCCTCTCTAATACCGCGCACTTTTCGCCGGTATCATACACCCACCATATACCTTCCTCAAAACAGCCGCCATACCTACCTATCATGGCATTTCCATAGCCATTCCGAGATATATTGCCATGCAACTTACCACCGTTCCGTTTACTATGACACGCTCCATCATTGTCATATTGCTTCGCATGATCATGTAGTTGACATCGTATTTGTGGCAAAGCCACCGTTCATAATTCTTTCATACATGTCACTCTTGATTCATTGCATATCCCGGTACACCGCCAGAGGCATTCACATAGAGTCATATTTTGTTCTAAGTATTGAGTTGTAATTGTTGAGTTGTAAGTAAATAAATGTGTGATGATCATCATTTTTAGAGCATTGTCCCAAGTTAGGAAAGGATCATGGATACTATGATTCCCCCACAAGTCGGGATGAGACTCCGGACGAAAAAAAAAAAGAGGAAAGGCCATAAAGAAAAGGCCCCAAAAAATGAGAGAAAAAGAGAGAATGGACAATGTTACTATCCTTTTACCACACTTGTGCTTCAAAGTAGCACTATGATCTTCATGATAGAGAGTCTCTCATTTTGTCACTTTCATATACTAGTGGGAATTTTATGCTAAGAAGCATTCCACATAAAAAATTCTGTTTTTATCATTTACCTACTCGAGGACGAGCAGGAATTAAGCTTGGGGATGCTTGATACGTCTCCAATGTATCTATAATTTTTCATTGTTCCATGCTATATTATATTCTGTTTTGGATGTTAATGGGCTTATTTATACAATTTTATATTATTTTTGGGACGAACCTATTAACTGGAGGCCCAGCCCAAATTGTTGTTTTTTTGCCTATTTCAGTGTTTCGCAGAAAAAGAATATCAAACAAAGTCCAAACGGAATGAAACCTTCGGGAACCTGATTTTCGGAACGAACGTGATCCAGAGGACTTGGAATCCACGTCAAGAGATCAACCAGGAGAGCACGAGGCAGGGGGCGCGCCCTCCACCTTCGTGGGGCCCATGTTGCTCCACCGGCGTACTTCTTCCTCCTATATATACCTACGTACCCCCAAACTACCAGATACAGAGCCAAAAACCTAATTCCACCGCCGCAACCTTCTGTACCCGTGAGATCATCTTGGGGCCTTTTCTGGCGCTCCGCCGGAGGGGGCATTGATCACGGAAGGGCTTCTACATCAACACCATAGCCTCTCCAATGATGTGTGAGTAGTTTACCTCAGACCTTCGGGTCCATAGTTATTAGCTAGATGGCTTCTTCTCTCTTTTTGGATCTCAATACAATGTTCTCCCCCTCTCTCATGGACATCTATTCGATGTAATCTTCTTTTGTGGTGTGTTTGTTGAGACCGATGAACTGTGGGTTTATGATCAAGTTTATCTATGAACAATATTTGAATCTCCTCTGAATTCTTTTATGTGTGATTGGTTATCTTTGCAAGTCTCTTCGAATTATCAGTTTGGTTTGGCCTACTAGATTGATCTGTCTTGCAATGGGAGAAGTTCTTAGCTTTGGGTTCAATCTTGCGGTGTCCTTTCCCAGTGACAGCAGGGGCAGCAAGGCACGTATTGTATTGTTGCCATCGAGGATAACAAGATGGGGTTTATATCATATTGCATGAGTTTATCCCTCTACATCATGTCATCTTGCTTAAAGCGTTACTCTGTTCTTATGAACTTAATACTATAGATGCATGCTGGATAGCGGTCGATATGTGGAGTAATAGTAGTAGATGCGGGCAGGAGTCGGTCTACTTGTCACGGATGTGATGCCTATATACATGATCATACCTAGATATTCTCATAACTATGCTCAATTCTATCAATTGCTCAACAGTAATTTATTCACCCACCATAATACTTATGCTCTTGAGAGAAGCCACTAGTGAAACCTATCGCCCCCGGGTCTATTTTCCATCATATTAATCTTCCAACACTTAGCTATTTTTATTGCCTTTTATTTTACTTTGCATCTTTATTATAAAAATATTATCTTATCATATCTATCAGATCTCACTTTCGTAAGTGATCGTGAAGGGATTGACAACCCCTTTATTGCGTTGGTTGCGTGGTTTTTATTTGTTTGTGTAGGTGCGAGGGACTTGTGCGTGGCCTCCTACTGGTTTGATACCTTGGTTCTCAAAAACTGAGGGAAATACTTACGCTACTTTACTGCATCACCCTTTCCTCTTCAAGGGAAACCAACGCAGTGCTCAAGAGGTAGCACGCGGTTGCGGCGGCTCGGGGTCGCGGCGGCTGCGGCGGCGAGCGCCGCAGGAGGCGGGGTGCGGGGCAGCGAAGCGGGACGAGGGGAGAGGCGGCGATGGCATGTATATATAGGGGGTCGGGGGGGCGATGCGGCTTGCGGAAGGGGGCACCGGCGCCGGGGCGGAGTCGGACTCTGGTGGACTCCGGTGCGAGCACGGCTCGGCGGCGCAGAGGCGGTTGGCGGCTCGACGGGCCGGCTGGGCCTTCGGCTCAGTTCGGTCCGGGGACTTTCTCTTTTTTAAAATAAATTCCGCCAAAAAATTAAAAATCCTAAATAAATATTAAAAAAATTGTATAAATGCCAAAAACAATTTTTCGGTCTAAATAAAATATATACAACAAGGTGAACATTTTTCTGGCCTAAAATGCAATTTTGAAAAATGCATATTTTTCTAATTCGAATAAAATAGCAAATAAAAATCCAAATAAAATATTTATTGGATTTTAATATTTTTCCTCCAATATTTCTTTTATTTTGGAGAAGTCAGATTATCTCCTCTCTTTTATTTTGATACTGGAAATATTTCGAAGAGAAAATAACTAAAACCAAAATGATCCTCTTTTCAATATTTGAGAAAAATTCAAATATGAAAATAAATGAAATCCCCAACTCTCTCCGTGGGTCCTTGAGTTCCTTAGAATTTATAGGATCAAAACCAAAATGCAAATAAAATATGATATGCATATGATAACCTATGTATAACATTCCAAATTGAAAATTTTGGATGTTACAGTTTTAATCAGACACAGAGAAAGATAGGGGCTTATAGTGTTGCCTCCCAACCTTTTACCTCAAGGATAATGTCAACAATAATAGTTCATGCTAACTTACATCCAGTTGGATATATATATATATATATCAGGATCTTTCCAACACATTGTGCTTGCCACAGGATAAAATGTAAAAAGGAAAGGTGAAGATTACCATGACTCTTGAATAAGGTATGAGACAAGAATAGAAGATAGGCCCTTCGCAGAGGAAAGCAGAGGTTGTCATGTGCTTTTATGGTTGGATGGACAAAATCTTAATGCGAAAGAACGTCACTTTATATTGCCACTTGTGATATGGACCTTTATTATGCAGTCTGTCGCTTTTATTGCTTCCACATCACAAGATCGTATAAAGCTTATTTTCTCCACACTAATAAATCATACATATTTAGAGAGCAATTTTTATTGCACGCAACAATGACAACTTACTTGAAGGATCTTACTCAATCCATAGGTAGGTATGGTGGACTCTCATGGCAAAACTGGGTTTAAGGATATTTGGAAGCACAAGTAGTATCTCTACTTGGTGCAAAGAATTTGGCTAGCATGAGGGAGAAAGGCAAGATCAACATGTTGGATGATCCAAGACAATATACTTTATTTCAGATATAAGAAAACATAACCCATTACGTTGTCTTCCTTGTACAACATCAACTCTTTAGCATGTCATATTTTAATGAGTGCTCACAATCAAAAAGATGTCCAAGACCTCTCTTTCTTTATTATATTTATATGTGAAAACCTCTCTTTCTTTAGTATATTTATATGTGAAAACCTCTCTTTCTTTATTACTTCCTATTAATTGCAACAATGACCAAAACTATGTTTGTCAACTCTCAACAACTTTTATTCATCATACTCTTTATATGTGAAGTCATTACTCTCCATAAGATCAATATGATCTCTTTTATTTCTTTTTATTCTTTCTCTTTTATTTTATTTTTATTCCCTCAAGATCATAGCAAGATAATCAAGCCCTTGACTCAACACTAATTTTTATTATATATAGCTCACGGACTCAATTACATAGAAGGATCATAAGGCAAAACTCAAAACTAAATCATACTAAAACTTTATTCTACTAGATCAAGATATTACCAAAATGATCGAACTAAGAAAAACTGTAAAGATAGGAGTGTGATGGTGATACGATACCGGGGCACCTCCCCCCAGCTTGGCAGTTTCCAAGGGGAGTGCCCATACCCAATACTCAGTTCTCCTTTGTTGGTGAAGAAGATGGTGGTGATGATGGATAGTCGCACATCAAGCATAGGAGATCCTCCAATTTGCGGATTATGCCCTTGAGTGCAGTGATATGCTCCTTCAACAAAATATTTTCACGTGTGAGATACTTATCTTGTATGCGAGCTAACTCAATCATCTTGAATGCTTCAATCTCCGTTGGGGTAAGAAGATTGTAATAAGGTTGGAGGATGTCTTCGTCTTCTGTTGCCGGAGCTTGATCCTCCATGACCTTCTTGATCCCATCATCCTTGTTGATCTCCACGGGTTCTTCTCTCTTCAGCTCTATCTTCATTAGCCAAGCATCATTGCCCTCATTGTTGGAGGAGGAGGACGACATGATGCCTGGCCTTGACAACTCTGGCAGAAAACAGCTCGAAACAAAAACAGAGGATATTTGCGTGGTACGGTGGTCAAAACCTTCGGGATATTATATAATGAATTTTTATCGACCAAAAGAAGTACCCTACAAGAAAACGGAGTCCGGAGAGCACACGAGGTGCCCACGAGGAAGGGGGCGCGCCCAGGGAGGTAGGGCATGCCCTCCACCCTCGTCGACGCCTCGTATCCTTCCCAGACTACTTCTTATTTTCCTATTTTCTTAAATATTCCAAAACGGAGAAAAATTGCTATTAGAACTGTTTTGGAGTCGGTTTACTTACCGTGCCACATACCTATTCCTTTTCAGAGTCTGAAACGTTCTGGAAAGTGTCCCTTATGTATTTCCTCCGGGATTACGGTTTCAATAACATTAGTTTCAACATTTATAGGATTACCTGAGATATAATGTTTAATTCTTTGACCGTTCACCACCTTTGGATTTGTGCCTTCGAAGTTGTTGATTTTTATGGCACCGGAACGATAGACCTCCTTGATAACGTAAGGACCTTCCCATTTAGAGAGAAATTTTCCTGCAAAAAATCTTAAAGAGAGTTGAATAGCAACACATAGTCACCGACGTTAAACTCATGCTTTTGTATCCTTTTGTCATGCCATCTTTTAACTTTTTCTTTACACAGGTTGGCATTCTCATAGGCCTGGGTTCTCCATTCATCAAGTGAGCTTATGCCAAATAACCTCTTCTCACCGGCAAGTTTGAAATCATAATTGAGCTCTTTAATGGCCCAATATGCCTTATGTTCTAGTTCGAGAAGTATGTGACATGCTTTTCCATAAACCATTTTATACGGAGATATACCATAGGATTTTTATATGCAGTTCTATAGGCCCATAATGCATCATCAAGTTTCTTGGACCAATTCTTTCTAGACCTATTAATAGTCTTTTGCAAAATTAATTTGAGCTCTCTATTACTCAGTTCTACTTGACCACTAGATTGTGGATGGTACGAAGATGCAATTCTATGATTAACATCATACTTAGCAAGCATTTTACGAAAAGAACCATGAATAAAATGTGAACCACCATCAGTCATTAAGTATCTAGGGACTCCAAACCTCGGGAAAATAACTTCTTTAAGCATCTTAATAGAGGTGTTATGATCAGCACTACTAGTTGGAATAGCCTCTACCCACTTAGTAACGTAATCAACAGCAACTAAAATATGTGTATACCCATTAGAGGAAGGAAACGGTCCCATATAATCAAAACCCCAAACATCAAATGGTTCAATAACAAGTGAATAATTCATAGGCATTTCTTGACGTCTACTAATATTACCAATTCTTTGACATTCATCACAAGACAAGACAAACTTACGGGCATCTTTGAAGAGAGTAGGCCAATAAAAACCAGATTGCAATACCTTATGTGCAGTTCTATCTCCAGCGTGGTGTCCTCCATAAGCCTCGGAGTGACACTTGCGTAGGATCTGTTCCTATTCATGCTCAGGTATACAACGTCTAATAACACCATCTACTCCTTCTTTATAAAGGTGTGGTTCATCCCACAAGTATTGTCTTAAATCATAGAAAAACTTTTTCTTTTGCTGGTATGTGAAACTGGGTGGTATAAATTTAGCAACAATGTAATTAGCATAATCAGCATACCATGGAGCAGTACGAGAAGCATTTATGACAGCTAATTGTTCACCAGGAAAGCTATCATCAATAGGTAGTGGGTCATCAAGAACATTTTCTAACCTAGACAAGTTGTCTGCAACAGGGTTCTCATCTCCCTTTCTATCTATAATATGCTAATCAAATTCTTGTAGCAAGAGAACCCATCTAATAAGTCTAGGTTTAGCATCTTTCTTTTCCATAAGATATTTAATAGCTGCATGATCAGTGTGAACAGTTACTTTAGAATCAACAATATCAGGTCTGAACTTATCACAAGCAAATACAACTGCTAAAAATTCTTTTTCAGTAGTAGCATAATTTCTCTGGGCACTGTCTAGAGTTTTACTGGCATATTGAATAACATTTAATTTCTTATCAACTCTTTGTCCTAGAATAGCACCTACAGCATAATCACTAGCATCGCACATAATTTCAAAGGGTAAATTCCAATCAGGTGGCTAAACAATAGGTGCAGAAATGAAAGCTTTCTTAAGTATTTCAAATGCTTCTACACAACCATCATCAAAGACAAAGGGTACATCTTTTTGTAAGAGATTAGTCAGAGGCCAAGAAATTTTTGAGAAGTCCTTGATGAACCTCCTATAAAAACCAGCATGACCAAGGAAACTTCTTATACCTTTGATGTCCTTGGGACACGACATCTTTTCAATAGCATCAACTTTAGCTTTATCAACTTCAATACCTCTTTCAGAAATTTTATGCCCCAAGACAATACCTTCATTAACCATAAAGTGGCACTGTTCCCAATTCAAGACAAGATTAGTTTCTTTACATCTCTGCAAAACTCGATCAAGGTTGCTTAAGCAATAATCAAAAGAAGTTCCATATCCGGAGAAATCATCCATGAAAACCTCAACAATCTTTTCGCAAAAATCAGAGAATATAGCCGTCATGCATCTTTGAAAGGTAGCAGGTGCATTGCATAAACCAAAAGGCATACATCTATAAGAAAAGGTACCGAAAGGGCAGGTAAAAGTGGTCTTTTCTTGATCCTCTTTTCACACATGTATTTGAGAGAAACTGGAATAACCATCTAGAAAGCAAAAATGTGTATGTTTGGATAATCTTTCTAGCATTTGATCAATAAAAGGTAAAGGGTAATGATCCTTTTTAGTAGCTTTATTTAATTTGTGGAAATCAATTACCATTCTATAACCTGTAATAATTCTTTGTGGGATCAATTCATCTTTATCATTAGGAACAACGGTAATACCTCCCTTCTTAGGGACACAATAGACAGGACTTACCCACTGGCTATCAGCAACGGGATAAATTATACCTGCCTCCAGAAGTTTTAGTATTTCTTTTCTTACCACTTCTTTCATCTTAGGATTTAACCATCGTTGGTGATCAACAACTGGTTTAGCGTCTTTCTCCAATTTTATTTTGTGCTGGCATAAAGTGGGACTAATGCCCTTAAGATCATCAAGAGTATATCCAATAGCAGCACGGTGCTTCTTCAGAGTTTTCAATAATTTCTTTTCTTCATGCTCTGAAAGGTTAGCACTAATAATAACAGGATATATCTTTTTCTCATCAAGATAAGCATATTTAAGAGTATCAGGTAATGGTTTAAGCTCAAACACGGGATCACCCTTGGGTGGAGGAGGATCCCCTAGGATTTCAACAGGCAAGTTGTGTTTCAGGATAGGTCCTTGTTTAAAGAATACTTCATCTATTTCCCTTCTTTCATTCATAAACATACCATTTTCATGGTCAAGCAAATATTGTTCTAACGGATCATTAGGAGGCACGGCAATAGAAGCAAGACCAATAATTTCATCTTTACTAGGTAATTCTTTATCATGGGGTTGTTTACGAAATTTAGCAAAATTAAACTCATGAGACATATCCCCCAAACCAATAGTAACAACATCCTTTTTGCAGTCTATCCTAGCATTAACAGTATTCAAGAAGGGTCTACCAAATATAATGGGACAAAAGTTATCTCGTGGAGAACCAAGAACAAGAAAATCAGCAGGATATTTAACTTTCCCACACAAGACTTCAACATCTCTAACAATCCCAACTGGTGAAATAGTGTCTCTATTGGCAAGCTTAATTGTAACATCAATTTCCTCTATCTCAGCAGGTGCAATATTATGCATAATTTCTTTGTATAAGGAATGAGGTATTGCACTTGCACTAGCACCCATATCACATAAGCCAAGATAGCAATGATCTCCTATTTTAACAGAAATAACAGGCATGCCTACAACAGGTCTATGATTATTTTTAGTATCAGGTCTAGCAATTCTAGCAGCTTCATCACAAATGTAAATAACATGCCCATCAATATTAACAGCCAAGAGATCTTTAACCATAGCAATACTAGGTTCAACTTTAATTTGCTCAGGGGGTGTAGGTGTTCTAGTGTTACTCTTACGAACCATAGTTGAAGCTTTAGCATGATCCTTTATTCTAACAGGGAAAGGTGGTTTCTCAATATAAGCAGTAGGAACAATAGGATCAACATTATAAGTGATAGTCTTTTCTTCAACTTTAATAGGTGCAACTACTTTTACTTCAATGGGAGGATTATATTTAAACCACTTCTCCTTACGGAGATCAACATGAGTAGCAAAGGATTCACAAAAAGAAGCTACTATCTCAGAGTCAAGTCCATATTTAGTGCTAAATTCACGGAAAACATCGGTATCCATAAAAGATTTAACACAATCAAACTTAGGTGTTATACCTGACTCCTTACCTTCGTCGAGATCCCAATCTTCAGAGTTGCATTTAATTCTTTCCAATAAATCCCATTTGAATTCAATAGTTTTCATCATAAAAGAGCTAGTACAAGGAATATCGAGCATGGAGCGATTATTGAGAAAAAGTCGAGCATAAATATTTTGGATAATAATTTCTCTTGAGAGATCATGATTGGGGCATGAATATAACATTGACTTAAGCCTCCCCCAAGCTTGAGCGATGCTTTCTCCTTCGCGAGGCCAAAAAATATATATATAATTACGATTACGATGAACAAGATGCATAGGATAAAACTTCTGATGAAATTCCAATTTCAATCGGTTGTAGTTCCATGATCCCATATCATCACATAGCCTAAACCATGTCAATGCCTTTCCCTTCAAAGATAAAGGTAAGAACTTCTTCTTGATAACATCTTTGGGCATACCTGCAAGCTTAAATAATCCACAAACTTCATCCACATAGATTAGGTGCAAATCGGGATGTAATGTTCCATCACCTGTGAAAGGATTAGCTAGCAGTTTCTCTATCATACCCGAAGGAATTTCAAAGTGAACATTTTCAGTAGGTTCAGTAGGTTGAGGAGCAACTCTTTTCTCTACTGGTCGGGGTTAACATTGTAACGCCCGCGATGCGGCTATATCTCCCACGTGTCGAGGCACGACTTAGAGGCATAACCGCATAGTGGTTTTGTCGCAAGAAGGGTCATCTTCACACAATCCCATGTAATGAACAAGAATGGGATAAAGAGTTGGCTTACAATCGCCACTTCACACAATACATAAATATAATTCATACATCATCCAAAATAAACACATATAGACCGGCTACGGTCAAAATCCAAATGAAAATAAGATAACCCCAAATGCTAGATCCCCGATCGTCCCAACTGGGCTCCACTACTGATCATCAGGAAAAGACACATAGTAACGACCACGTTCCTCGTCGAACTCCCACTTGAGATCGACCCCATCATCTGCACTGGCATCATCGGCACCTGCAACTGTTTTGGTAGAATCTGTGAGTCACGAGGACTCAGCAATCTCACACCCGCGAGATCAAGACTATTTAAGCTTATAGGAAAGGATGGTGTAATGAGGTGGAGCTGCAGCGGCAATAAGCATATTTGGTGGCTAACATACGCAAAAGAGAGCGAGAAGAGAAGCAACGGAACGGTCGTCATCTAGCAATGACCAAGAAGTGATCCTGAACTCCTACTTACGTCATACATAACTCAGGCCGTGTTCACTTCCCGGACTCCGCCGAGAAGAGACCATCACGGCTACACACGCAGTTGATGTATTTTAACTGGGTCAAGTGACAAGTTCTCTACAACCGGACAATAACAAATTCCCATCTGCCTCATAACCGTGGGCACGGCTTACGAAAGATAATACCCTGCAGGGGTGTCCCAACTTAGCACATCATAAGCTCTCACGGTCAACGAAGGATAAACCTTCTCCCGGAAAGACCCGATCAGTCTCGGAATCCCGGTTTACAAGACATTTCGATAATGGTAAAACAAGACCAGCAAAGCCGCCCGATGCACCGACAAATCCTGATAGGAGCTGCACATATCTCGTTCTCAGGGCACACCGGATGAGACATCCTACGAGTAAAACCAAACCTCGAGTTTCCAGGAGGGGCCCCGCAGTCTACTCAGTTCGGACCAACACTCGAAGGAGCACTTGCCCGGGGGGTTAAAATAAAGATGACCCTCGGGCTCGCGAAAACCCGGGGGAAAAGGCTTAGGTGGCAAATGGTAAAACCAAGGTTGGGCCTTGCTGGAGGAGTTTTATTCAAGGCGAACTGTCAAGGGGGTCCCATAAATCACCCGACCGCGTAAGGAACGCAAACTCAAGGAACATAATCCCGGTATGACAGAAACTAGAGCGGCAAGAGTGGAACAAAACACCAGGCATAAGGCCGAGCCTTCCACCCTTTACCAAATATATAGATGCATTAATATAATAAGAGATATTGTGATATCCCAACGTGTTCATGTTCCAACATGGAACCAACTTCAACTTCACCTGCAACTAGCAACGCTATAAGAAGGGCTGAGCAAAAGCGGTAACTTAGCCAAACAACGGTTTTCTAGGAAAGGATGGTTAGAGGCTGACATGGCAATACGGGAGGCATGATATAGCAAGTGATAGGTAGCGCAGCATGGCAATAGAGCGAACAACTAGCAAAGCAAAGATAGAAGTGATTTCGAGGGGTGGTCATCTTGCCTGCAAGGTTCTCAGAGTTGTCGAAAGCTTGATCCTCGTAAGCGTACTCAACAGGTTCCTTATTCATGAACTCGTCTCCCGGCTCTACCCAAGACAAGAACACAAGCAACGGAACCACAATCAATCACGAGAAATGCACAAGCAACATGATGCAAAACATGTATGATATGCAAGATATGATATGCGATGCATATGCGTGCTCCGGAAGGAAAAAGATGAACAAGGCAGTAACTTAGCAAACCAATCATGCCACTGGAAAGATGAGGTGATTTCGGTCGAAATCGATATAAAGATCACCGGAAACGGATGCACGGTTTGCAAATGGCAAGCAAAACAAGAATGACCCGAATCTGCGATTAACAGCATGATAGCACTTAGAATGCAACAAGTAACAATGCTACAGCACTCTAACATAGCAACAAAGCATATGGCAGTAATCTACAGGAGATTCTTGACAAAAGATGAACACTGAGCTACGGCTAGATCACAACATAACAAGCTCAAACAAGCATGGCAAAAGTGCAAAAGATAATAGGATCACAGACTTGGTGAAATTACTGGACATGGCAGAAACAGCATCAGGTAGCAATATTCAGAGCACGAAATCAACATGCTACATCAAATTAACATGGCAAAAAAGGCATGGAAGTATTATACTAAATGCATATGGCAAAATTCCCTTACTGACCATAAGCCAAAAAGGGACAGAAGATATGATGGCAAGCATGTAAACATAGCAAGTTTCGTTATCAGGTTCCAGACTTAGCAAAAAACAGAGCATGGCAGAAATAATAATATGAAGGCCTCTTTCTGAGCTTTATGCACTCACTAGAGAGCAATTCATGACAAAACAAGCATACCTACAGCAAGATGGCATGTTTATGAAGCTATCCATGGCAAGAACAAAATCATAGCATGTATGGATCAACTACAACAAGCTTGGCAAAATTGCATATCATGTTAAGAATCTGCCAGAAATATTTTATAGCAAAAGTAGAGCAAGATTGAGTCATGCTACGGCACTCCATAATTGAAAACAAGGGCAGGAATGGATCAATTACAATAATATCTACAAAACAACCTTAATGAACATCTCCAAAATATGCATGGATCTCTCTATAGCATCAAGTTTACATGGTAACAAAATAACAGCAGACAAAGACTTAGAGAAATCACTAAGTCCCTGAAATCAGAAACATTACGGGACCTAGTTTGCATGCTTGTGCTAGTCACCACAGAGATCACAAAACTACATGGCATACACCACTGGAAATATGGCATGGCATACAACAAAACACATGTAGAGCTAATGCCCATAAGATGCACAGATTAAATGATACAAAAATGACAAATCTCCAAGTTCTGTTAAGAACCAGCAGATAACAGCAACTAGCCCTCTTGCAATAGATATTTGGGCATCAAGATGACCTCTAATGAACATGGTGCAATTGAACAAAATGTAGAGCATCATGAGACGAACAATTTGACATATTACACGCGCGAAACGGAGCTATGTACAGAGAGTTATGCAATGATGAACTTGAGTATATGCTGTAAAATATCAGAGACAGCAAAATCGGGGGGGGGGGGGTCTCGGGTCAACCTGCTACAGTGCTCGTACAGTGGATCTGGATCGCTCGAGGAGCTCGTGCTCGTCGCCAGCGATGGAAGAGAAGAAGGAGACGGCGGGGCACGGGGGAAGAGGAGGAAGGAGACGGCGAGGGAGACCGGAGGGCGGGCCGGGGCGCGCCGGCGGTGACCCGCGGGAGGCGCCGGTCGGCGGCGGCCGGCGAGACGGCGCAGGCGGCGGAGCACACCGGAGCGGGCGGCGGGGCGAGGAGGAGGCGCGGCGGAGGCGCGCGGGCGGCGGGCGGCCGGGCCGCGCGGGCCGGCGGCGCTAGACGGCGGCGGGATAGGTGGCGGCCCCCGATTCGTCGGGCGGAGGCGGCGGACACGTCCGGCGGCGGGAAAAATTGTCCGGGCGCGAGGTGGAACAGGGCTAGGGTTTCATCTGTGTGCGTTTTTCGGGGGAGATGCATATTTATAGGTAGAGGGAGCTAGGAGAGTCCAAATGAGGTGCGGTTTTCGCCCACACGATCGTGGTCGAACGACCTGTAGCATGGAAGAGAGTTTGGTGGGTTTTGGGCTGGTTAGAGAGGGTGCTTTGCTGCAACACACAAATGGACTTTGTGGATGCCCGGTTAACCGTTGGAGTACCAAACGACCTCCAAATGGAACGAAACTTGACCGGTGGTCTCCCGGTGGTATACTAGGGCCACTTGACAAGCCTCGGTCCATTCCGAGAATGTTTGACGCCCGCTCACGAAAGAAAACAAGAGGGGTGCACCGGAGGAGATGGGAGCGCCGGATTGCAAAACGGACAACAGGGAAAATGCTCGGATGCATGAGGCGAACACGTATGCAAATGCAATGCGCATGATGACATGATATGAAATGCATGACATGAACAAAAACAAAACGGAAAACAAAACCCAACCACGGAGAGAATATCATAACACATAGCCGAAAATGGCAAGAGTCGAAGTTACAAATATGGCAAGTTACATCCGGGGTGTTACAAAGATACCCTGAACAAGCCCCTCAAAGGATTGTCTTCCATAGTAACAAGTGACAGTAAATTTCAGCACACTATATAAATTTTCCTTACCAAATTCCACTTACCAAAGGCGCTTCACTCCCCGGCAACGGCGCCAGAAAAGAGTCTTGATGACCCACAAGTATAGGGGATCTATCGTAGTCCTTTCGATAAGTAAGAGTGTTGAACCCAACGAGGAGCAGAAGGAAATGACAAGCGGTTTTCAGTAAGGTATTCTCTGCAAGCACTGAAATTATCGATAATAGATAGTTTTGTGATAAGGTAATTTGTAACGGGTAACGAGTAATGAAAGTAAATAAGGTGCAGAAAGATGGCCCAATCCTTTTTGTAGCAAAGGACAACCTTGGACAAACTCTTATATAGAGAAAAGCGCTCCCGGGGACACATGGGAATTATCGTCAAGCTAGTTTTCATCACGCTCATATGATTCGCGTTCGTTACTTTGATAATATGGTATGTGGGTGGACCAGTGCTTGGGTACTGCCCTTTCTTGGACAAGCATCCCACTTATGATTAACCCCTATTGCAAGCATCCGCAACTACAAAATAAGTATTAAGGTAAACCTAACCATAGCATGAAACATTTGGATCCAAATCAGCCCCTTACGAAGCAACTCATAAACTAGGGTTTAATATTTTGTCACTCTAGCAACCCATCATCTACTTATTACTTCCCAATGCCTTCCTCTAGGCCCAAATAATAGTGAAGTGTCATGTAGTCGACGTTCACATAACACCACCAGAGGAAAGACAACATACATCTCATCAAAATATCGAACGAATACCAAATTCACATGACTACTTATAGCAAGACTTCTCCCATGTCCTCAGGAACAAACGTAACTACTCACAAATCATATTCATGTTCATAATCAGAGGGGTATTAATATGCATTAAGAATCTGAACATATGATCTTCCACCAAATAAACCAACTAGCATCAACTACAAGGAGTAATCAACACTACTAGCAACCCACATGTACCAATCTAAGGTTTTGGGAAAAGATTGGATACAAGAGATGAACTAGGGTTTGAGAGGAGATGGTACTGGTGAAGATGTTGATGGAGATTGACCCCCTCCCGATGAGAGGATCGTTGGTGATGACGATGGCGACGATTTCCCCCTCCCAGAGGGATGTTTCCCCGGCAAAACAGCTCCGCCGGAGCCCTAGATTGGTTCCGCCAAGGTTCCGCCTTGTGGCGGCGGTGTTTCTTCCCGAAAGCTTGCTTATGATTTTTTCCAGGGTAAAATACTTCATATAGCAGAAGATGGGCACCGAAGGCCTGCCAGGGGGCCCACGAGGCAGGGGGCGCGCCTAGGGGGTAGGGCGCGCCCCCCACCCTCGTGGCCAGGGTGTGGGCCCCCTCTGGTTGATTCTTTCTCTAGTATTGTTTATAAATACCAAAACATGCCTCCGTGAAGTTTCAGGACTTTTGGAGTTGTGCAGAATAGGTCTCTAATATTTGCTCCTTTTCCAGCCCAGAATTCCAGCTGCCGGCATTCTCCCTCTTCATGTAAACCTTGTAAAATAAGAGAGAATAGGCATAAGTATTGTGACATAACGTGTAATAACAGCCCAAAATGCATTAAATATCGATATAAAAGCATGATGCAAAATGGACGTATGAACACCGTATGTGTGCAACCCCATAGAGAGGTCGTAGTTTTGATCTTTGTGCCCGAGGGGCTGTTTTGAGAGTGCCTCCTGAAAGGCTGTTCAAGTGACGGTCTGAGTTCTGTGAGTCCTCCCAAAGGGGTGTCCGAGTGATCGTCCGTGTTTTGAGAGTGCTTCCCTAAGGGCTGTCCGCGACACTGTCCGAGGGACTGTCCGACCGCCTCCCGGAGGACTGTCCGTGGGGTAGATGAGGGAGTACATCCTCACAGTTGGGAGGTTGTAAATCCTAGTTGCGGGGATCTGCACCACCGATCGTCATCGACTCTACTTCCGCTGCGCTACGAGTCGGTAACGAAAAAGATCAAACCGTGTATGTAGTCTCCATAGTGGTCCTAGGCTGGTGCGTAGGTCGGAAATTTTTGTTTTCTGATGCGTTACCCTACAGTGGCATCATGAGCCGTGCTATGCATAGATGCAGTTTGCGATCTAGAATACATAAAGATGTATGGGTGTTGCACAAAATAATTAGGTAGTGGATGAGTTCTATTACTGAAAATTATTTGTGCGGGTAGCAGATGAAATCTGTTACCTGATGTTCATGTTGCTTCCCTTGAATTTGCATAAATCCTGATCTTGAAGGCATGGAGGAATCTCACAAAGTTCTGGCAATCCACGATCCTTTCATGCTGCTCTTGAGTATGCTGACTGACAGATCAACGAAGTGCTAACAGTTCTTTGGGTTCCACCATAGTTAAAGAAAGATGGATGTTTCGCAGACGAAAGGGCAATGCAGATATGATCTGCATGGGGGTCATGCGTATGACGAAGATTAGTATGGGGTTCAAGATTTTACTATCTCGTGCTTCATACACCCCGCAAAGTTAATCTAGCGACTTGAATTATCATACTTGATGATGGACGTTGGTAGCTTCGGTTTGTTTCGAAACCTTAGAAGCCACGAAAAACAAGTTTTTGCATGAACTGATTAGAGGCGTCTAACTTGGTTTTGCAGGAGGGTTTGCATGTGCATGTGATGTGGTATAGCAGTGCTCACAATAATTTGATTATGTATGAGATGACTATATGATGTAAATTGATTAACATGACATGCATGTCATGATTCGGTAAGATGGATGGAGCCATATGATTGTCACTTTAATGACCTGCGTGTCAACCTTAAGTAATGCACTTATTTTATTAGCTATAGAGATAGCAATATTATCTGGTGCATCGACAAGGTGGTGGCAATCTTCGCGAAGGTGAACACCGACGCAAATGCCGAAGGCGAAGAAATGAAAGACTGCTCCGTCAGAAAGGGCTATACCATATCATGCTATTATGAATTGCCTGAGATGTTTATCCCTTATTATGCACCCTTCTTGATTGCACGGTAGTCGCTTTTTATTAGGGCGATCTCTCACAAAAATATCAAGTAGTTAGTGTTCTCCAAAGTGTAGCACCGTCACGGCACCAAACTTTTTGGGGTGCGCCATGTCCACATGGGTACGAATGATTAGAGAAGTGTGAGGCGGGTGAGGTCAGACCTTGTAGCAAGCTCACTTGGTTGTCTTGACGTTCTGGCTTGATCGTCCTGAGCTCGGAACACGCCCATCGAAAGATGAACAGGAGTCACATAAAGATGTGATCGGCATGTTGGCCCACCAATTGAAATTCTCATCATCAGTGATGTCCACATGAATGGCGTTGAATTTAAATGAGGATCTTGTATCACTCACAATCGATTATGAGAGATATTGATTTGAGTGGGAGCGCACTATTGAATTAACATGTTTAATTCTCAGTGCAATTAATTTTGAACATCATCTAGGTGTGATTAGCGTAATAGTTGTAGTATAATGGCTCACCTTCCCTATTGAAATTGAATAGTTGTTAAATATCTGGTTAAAACTTTACGATTGGTAATGTAATGTGAGGATTGTCCTCAAGAGTGTCGAGAAGGACGTTGTCCTATCGCATGCTTTCGGTATCCTCCCGCGAATGCTATGGATGATGTGACTCTCGTCCTTCGATCCAAAAGCTAGAATTCCGTTACACTCAAGTGCAAAATGCTTTCTTCCATGAGACCCGAACTTCGAAAGTTTGGGATAGTTATGTGATATTCATGGAACTGAATATCATTTTCAGATAAAAACAAAGCAATGTTTGTTTGCAAAGGATTAGTAAAGTGTTTACTGGGCATTTGATTGTTAGGAGAGGGATCCAGAAGAACGCCTATCATGTGATGGTGGTGAATAAAAGAACCACTTAAAGAGAAAGGGAATGTCCAAAAGAGTGTTAGTGAAACTTTCACGCCAAGGAAGTCTGGGGCTAACGCCACTCTTAAGTTGGGTGCTTCTTCTGAGAGTAGGAGAAATTCTAAAAGTTAAACTATTAGAAGTATAAGGGCAGAAAGAAAGGAGACTGGAATATCCAGCTCATGTATGAATGTCATACAAGTTTTTGATGTATAGGAGGCTGGTCAAAGATACAGTTCTTGGGAATTATGGTTAAACATGTTAATGACTAATTCTTGGGTATTGTGAGTTAATCACAAAGATACCCGCTCGATTGCATTCTATTGCGAATCGATGTAAGAACTACTATGGCCTAAAAGACTAGCCAGGAATGGTTTTGATACGTGCTGGGAACATAGTAAAAGTTACTGTACCTTCCATTGCTGTATTACCTATGTATTTTCTTTCATAATTCATTTTAGAGCTTTACACACTCTAGCCCTTTGCATAAGGTATCTTGCAAGAAGGTTGTTCATAAGAGAACTTTTGATGTTCAGTATTATGAATAAACATAAGGTCCATACTTTCATTATGAATGAGATGTATGTTATGGATAATGATATTAATATATCACCTCTGTGTTTACTTTCGTAATTCATTTTAGAGTTTCATACACTCTAGCCCATTGCACAATGTTTATTGCAAAAGGGTTGTTCATAAAAGAACAATTGTTGTTCAGTATTATGAATAACATGAAGGGCCATGCTTCCATCCAAGATGGAACGTATGTTATGAATATTGATGGTAAAATGACACATCCATAACACTGACGCTAAATGTCCCAAGACTATGAGAATACCACACATGTGTGGCACTGCATTTGGTCACAATGGAGAAACCCGCATGGAAAAATTCCATTATGATGGATTTTGAAGTCGTTTGATTTTGAATCATCTGACAATGCAACTTTCCTCCAAAAAGTGAAGTGACTGAAATACCGTTCACATGCCACAAGGAACGAGCAACAAACTTATTGGTGATCATACATTTTGATATCTGTAGTTCAGTAAATTTTGTTGCAAGTAGTGGATTTATCTATCTTCAGAAATGACTCAAGTAGATATATGGATATTTGCTTTGTGAGACATAAGTCTGGATCTTTTGAAATCATTCAGAAGGTTTTCAAAATGAAGAAGAAATTATTGTAACAAGAATATTATGTTTCTGCAATTAGATTGCAGAAAGGAATATTTGAGTTACGAGTTTAGCGAATGTCTGATGAGTTGCGAAAGGGGTTTCAGAACTTACACCTCCCGGAACACCACTGCAAGTGGAAAGTCCGTGAAGATGTAATCAAACCATTTATGACATGGTAAGATCAAAGATGACATAAATCAATTTGCCATTATCCCTTTTAATAGTAATGCTTTAGAGACTGCGGCTTTTCCACTGAAAAGAGCTCCATTGGGTCTGTTGAAATGACGCCATGGTATGGTACGCCCAACCATGTTATATCTTTTCTTAAACATTTGGAATATGGGACTTGTGTAAAAGGTTACAGACCTATTCCAAATCAGACAAGTTCTACTTTGTAGGTTATCCCTAGTAATTGGGTATTCCCCCACCACTATACCGAGGCAAAGGTTTTTGCCACAAAACGGTATGCTTTTAAAGAGAATAGTTCTTGCAAAAAGGTGAGTGGGAGGACAGTGCAACTCGACGAGATAACAAGTATCTTCATCATCATGTCAAAGGAAAGGAACCTTGGAAGTAATTTCAGAGTTTCCTACTACGACTGATGCGGAAGCCTCTATATGAGATGTATGGACTTCGTTCGAACTTGCAGCTGAACAACGTAGGCAACGCTTGTGCAAACCTCTCAGGTGCGCAAACGAGATATTGTTGTTAGACAACAGTATACCTACGATACACAAGGAAGCGTTGATGGGCCCTGGCTCCGGAATTGGCTAAATGCCAATCTAATTTGAGATAGTTTCTATAAATGATTCAAGACTAAATCTTGATAAACCCTGCGAAATACTTAGAGTCTAATGGATTGAAATGGGACTATAACTGTTATGGATAAAACTGGTTTATTCATTAAGCTTGACTTGTTGCAATAACAAGTTCAAGGACTTGACTACAATGAGATTGTCTCACCGTAGCAATGCTTAAAGTTGGTTCGGGTTGCACTAGCAATTAATACATATTTCAAACATGAGATATGAAACATGGATGACAAAAGAATTTCCATGGAATGGAAATACAACCTAGGACTTGTATGTGATACAATCCAAAGTATTTTGTCAGTCCAGAGGATGCTAGTAAGTATGCAAACTTCAGAGTTCCAACCATGGATAGAAGAGAGCAAAATGGAGTTGGAATCTTCGTTTTTGATGGAATGGTCAAAGGGGTTTGACTTCATCAATGGGTAACGAAGATGCTTGTGGTTTCAAGAAAGTAAGTGGGAGCATAATAATATTTCTAAAAACCTTGTGTACATGACACATTGTTAATTGGAATAAATTTCTTGACACAAATTAGGACTTCATTTGAAAATTGTTTTTCGATGAAGTGTTTGGGCTAAATAGCCTTGATATTAGGCATTATGATCTATGGATATAGATTTGCCTAATAGGGCTAAGCAAAAAATAAATATTGACAAGATGCTACAACAGTTTAGCACTAAAAACGTCAAGGAGTGATTCTTGCCGAAGTCACATGGAAAGAGTTTTGCAAGACTAGGTGTCCCAAAACACTGATGAGAAAAATACATGATGGATATTCCACACACTCTTGTGTTTGGATTAATCATGTATTCCATGGTATGTAAAACAACCAGATATGTCCAATACTCCCAAGATGTTGCGAGTATAGATACCAAAGTGATCAAAGTACTTATCATGGGACAACAATGAAAAGGGGTCATTGAGTACTAAAGTAGCACTGATGACAAGTTTTCTCACAAGGGGAGATCATGAAGAGTTCGTTGTAAAAGGTTACATCGATACAATCTTCATCAATGCTCCAAGTGATTTTGGTTTAAATTAAGGGTTTTGTGTAATACACAATATGGTGGCACGGTAGTTTGAAATTGTTCCAAACAGGTTACCATGGTGAATTCTATAACAAAGGCTAAGTATGTCGATGCTTTAGAAGCGGCAAAGAAGATGTTGAATCATATAGTTCATTCATGAACTTAGTATGGTTCCAAGAAGGCTTGGGTCAATGGGAGATTATTGCAGATAGTTGCTCCATAGCCCAGTCTGAGGAATCAGGTTTTCACCAATGATTCCCATATATACAAAGCCAAGTCCACACAAAATATGAATTTTGTGAAAGCGTGAAAGCGCGAGGATATGCAAAAGATACACACGGAGATGAAGTTGTCAGATCCGTTGGACATCAGGCTATACCACAAGCGAAGCATATTTTACACCAGTATGCCATAGGTGTAAAGTGAATTAGGATTGACTAGATTATTGACTCTAGTGCAAGTGGGAGTCTGTAGGAGATATGCCCTAGAGGCAATAATAAATTTTATTGATTATCTCCTTGTTCATAATTATGTTTATGTTCCATGCTATAACTGCTATGGTTCTCGAGTCTACAATAACACGAGGCTCAGAGGAAGAATCATATGCACGTGTGGAAAAAACGGAAAAATGTATTCCTAGTCTCGCCTCTAAGACTAGCTCAAGTGTTGCATGATGGTTCTGTTTTCCTGATCATGGGCATGACTATGCCGGCAACCTTCAGGGCACAATGTTAGGAGAACACTTGTGTTGAATCGACCCAATTGATGTTATGCTATGAGATAAATTCGTCACAAGTTAATTGTTAATAACATAGAGATGGTTAATGTTTGCATGATTCCTTAGACCATGAGAGTATCGAGTTTCTTCATGCTTGCTTGAACTTTGGGGTTTGTTAAACGTCATCTGTAAATGGGTGGCTATTACGGCGGCTTACGAGTTCATGGAAAAGTATGTCAAGTAACTTGATAGCTCAAAATTGGGATTTGCTCCTCCGGCGATGGAGAGATATTCTTGGGCCCTCTCGGTGTTACGGTATCCATCATTGTCTGGCCAGACACAGTGTGATTTGATCACAGGGATGCCGGAACACGGTAACAAGAAAAGAGAACAATACTGGTAACGAGGTAACTGGCATAGTGGACAAGTTGTTGATCCACGGGAATGCCAACATGTCTCACCTCAGGTATTTGTAACATATCGCTAAGCAACAGGAATAGCACACGGCAACTGGAGGTTCACTCAAATATTCATTCGTGTGGGTATAGGGGTCAATATGGGTGTCCACGGCTCAGATGTTGATCATTGATCGGAAAGGGTTCCTGTCATGTCTATACTTTACCGAACCTATAGGGTCACACGCTTAAGGGTCATCTATCTTCTGAATACTAGACAGGGAGTCTGAGAGAAATTCGCCGAAAAAGTTTCGGAGACAACGGAAGAGTTCCAGAGAGAATAGCGAAATAGTTTCGTAAAACCGAAAAGTTGTTTTGGGGTATACCATTAAGTCAAATTGGTTTCGGTACATGCCTGATAATTCTTGGAGGGTACCAAAATTATTCTGGAAACTTCTGAGAATTTTTCGGGATAAAAACCGGAAATGTTCTGGAGCTGCGGGTATCAGTTTGGTTGCTTTTCACAGATGAAATTCACTAATCTGAAATTGTTTCGGAATGAATCCAAAATCATTTTAGTGGGTACTGGAATTATTCTAAGACCCATAGAAATATTTTCGGATTTAGTGACGCGAAAAGTTGTCTTCATGAATAGTGAAAACGCATTCTTGTTTGCTTTTCGCACATGAAAATCACTAATCCGAAAATGTTCCGGAACGCGTGGAAAATTATTTTAGTGGGTACTGGAAATGTTCTAGGCCCACATAAATATTTTCAGTTCGAACGCACGCTGAAAAATGTCCTCATGAATAGTGAAAGTGTTTTTTGCTTGGCTTCTTGGAGAAGTCACCTTGAGGGCCTTTTGTTATTATCCCCTTGGCTTCTTGGAGAAGCCACCCTTGGGCTTGGCCTATAAATAGGGGTGGAGGGGGCTGCCTAAAGACACACTCTTACTCTCATACAAATGCCATGCATGATATGTCTCTCTCTCCCTCCCAAGCAAAATAGTTTTGTAGAGCCGAAAGGTTGTCTGGGTTCCGGCAGGAACTAGTTCTGGACGGCGAAGCCCTGCCGGATAGATGACACCGTATGTGTGCAACCCCGTAGAGAGGTTGTAGTTTTGATCTTTGTGCCCGAGGGGCTGTTTGAGAGTGCCTCCCAAAGGGCTGTCCAAGTTTTGTGAGTCCTCCCGAAGAGCTATCCGAGTGATCGTCCAAGTTTTGAGAGTGCCTCCCGAAGGGCTGTCCGTGACACTGTCCAAGGGACTGTCCGACCGCCTCCTAGAGGACTGTCCATGGGGCAGATGAGGGAGTACATACTCATGGTTGGGAGGTTGTAAATCCTAGTTGCGGTGATCTACACCACCAATCGTCATCGACTCTACTTCCGCTGCGCTACGAGTCGGTAACGAAAAAGATCAAACCTTGTATGTAGTTTCCATACTAGTCCTGGGCTGGTGCGTAGGGCGGAAATTTTTGTTTTCTGCTGCCTTACCCTACACCAACTAGTGAGGAAGCTAATGATAATGATCATGAAACTTCGGATCAAGTTACTACCGAACCGCATAGGTAAACCAGAGCACGTTCCGCACCAGAGTGGTACGGTAATCTTGTTCTGGAAGTTATGTTACTAGACCATGACGAACCTACGAACTATGAGGAAGTGATGATGAGCCCAGATTCCGCAAAATGGCTTGAGGCCATGAAATTGAGATGGGATCCATGTATGAGAACAAACTATTGACTTTGGTTGACTTGCCCGATGATCGGCAAGCCATAGAGAATAAATGGATCTTCAAGAAGAAGACTGATGCTGATGGTAATGTTACTGTCTACAAAACTCGACTTATCGTGAAAGGTTTTTGAAAAGTTCAAGGAGTTGACTACGATGAGACCTTCTCACCCGTTGCGATGCTTAAGTATGTCCGAATCATGTTAGCAATTGCCACATTTTATGACTATGAAATCTGGCAAATGGACGTCAAAACTGCACTCCTTAATGGATTTCTTAAAGAAGAGTTGTATATGATGCAACTAGAAGGTTTTGTCGATCCTAAAGGTGCTAACGAAGTGTGCAAGCTCCAGCGATCCATTTATGGAATGGTGCAAGCATCTCGGAGTTGGAATATACGCTTTGTTGAGGTGGTCAAAGCATATTGGTTTATACAGACTTTTGGCGAAGCCTGTATTTACAAGAAAGTGAGTGTGAGCTCTGTAGCATTTCTAATATTATATGTGGATGCAATATTGTTGATTGGAAATGATGTAGAATTTCTGGATAGCATAAAAGGATACTTGAATAAGAGTTTTTCAATGAAAAACCTCGGTGAAGCTGCTTATATATTGGGCATCAAGATCCATAGAGATAGATCAAGACGCTTAATTGGACTTTCACAAAGCACATACCTAGATAAAGTTTTGAAGAAGTTCAAAATGGATCAGTCAAAGAAAGGGTTCTTGCCTGTGTGCAGTTGAGTTAGACTCAATGGCCGACCACTGCAGAAGATAGAGAGAAAATGAAAGTCATTCCCTATGCCTCAGCCATAGGTTCTATCATGTATGCAATACTGTGTACCAGACCTGATGTGTGCCTTGCTATAAGTCTAGCAGGGAGGTACCAAAGTAATCCAGGAGTGGATCACTGGACAGTGGTCAAGAACATCCTGAAGTACCTGAAAAGTACTAAGGATATGTTTCTCGTTTATGGAGGTGATAAAGAGCTCATCGTAAATGGTTACGTCGATGCTAGCTTTGACACTGATCCGGATGAATCTATGTCACAAACCGAATATGTATTTATATTGAATGGTGGAGTTGTCAGTTGTTGCAGTTCCAAGCAAAGCGTCGTGGCAAGATCTACGTGTGATGCGGAGTACATAGCTGCTTCGGAAGTAGAGAATGAAGGAGTCTGGATGAAGGAGTTCATATCTGATCTAGGTGTATCCAATGAAAATCTTTTGTGACAATACTGGAGCAATTGCCTTGGCGAAGGAATCCAGATTTCACAAAAGAACCAAACACATCAAGAGAGGCTTCAACTCCATCTGTGATCAAGTAAATGAGGGAGACATAGAGATTTGCAAAATACATACGGATCTGAATGTGGCAGACCCGTTGACTAAGCCTCTTCCACGAGCAAAACATGATCATCACCAAGACTCCAAGGGTGTTAGAATCATTACATTGTAATCTAGATTATTGACTCTAGTGCAAGTGGGAGACTGAAGGAAATATGCTCTAGAGGCAATAATAAAGGTGTTATTTTATATTTCCTTATATCATGATAAATGTTTATTATTCATGCTAGAATTGTATTAACCGGAAACTTGATACATGTGTGGATACATAGACAAAACACAGTGTCCCTAGTAAGCCTCTACTAGACTAGCTCGTTAATCAAAGATGGTTAAGTTTCCTAACCATAGACATGAGTTTTCATTTGGTAAACGGGATCACATCATTAGGAGAATGATGTGATGGACATGACCCATCCGTTAGCTCAACATAATGATCGTTAAGTTCTATTGCTATTGCTTTCTTCATGACTTATAGATATTCCTTTGACTATGAGATTATGCAACTCCCGGATACCAGAGGAATACCTTGTGTGCTATCAAACGTCACAATGTAACTGGGTGATTATAAAGATGCTCTACAGGTATCTCCAAAGGTGTTTGTTGGGTTGGCATAGCTCGAGATTAGGATTTGTCACTCCGAGTATCGGAGAGGTATCTCTGGGCCCTCTCAGTAATGCACATCATGATAAGCCTTGCAAGCAATGTGACTAATGAGTTAGTTGCGGGATGATGCATTACGGAACGAGTAAAGAGACTTGCCAGTAACGAGATTGAACTAGGTATGAAGATACTGACGATCCAATCTCGGGCAAGTAACATACCGATGACAAAGGGAATAACGTATGTTGTCATTACAGTACGACCGATAAAGAACTTCGTAGAATATGTGGCAACCAATATGAGCATCCAGGTTCCACTATTGGTTATTGACTGGAGAGGTGTCTCGGTCATGTCTACATAGTTCTCGAACTCGTAGGGTCCGCACGCTTAACGTTCGATGACGATTTTGTATTATATGAGTTATGTGATTTGGTGACCGAATGTTGTTCGGAGTCCCAGATGAGATCACAGTCATGGCAAGGAGTCTCTAAATGGTCGAGAGGTAAAGATTCATATATAGGACGATAGTATTTGGACACCGGAAGTGTTCCGGGGGTACCGGGCACGTATCGGGTCACCGGAAGGGGTTCCGGGCTACCCCAGGCAAACTATAGGGGCCTATTGGGCAAAGAGGGGAAACGCAGCAGCCAGCATGGGCTGCTGCGCCCCCCTTATTGGCCGAATAGGAAGGGGAAGGGAAAGGGGAAGAGAGAAGTAAGGGGAGGCAATACGGCCTCCCCCTTCCTTCCCTCCTCTCCCCCTTCCTTCCCTCTCCGAAAAAGATGGTAAGGGGGGCGAATTGGACAAGGCCCCCAAGTACGATTCCTCCTACTTGGGGTGCCCCATGGCTGTCCCCCTCCCCCTCCCACCTATATATATGTGGGGAGGGGGTGCCTAGAACACACAACAAACATTGTTAGCTGTGTGCGGCGCCCCCTTCCACAGTTTACACCTCCGGTCATATTCACGTAGTGCTTAGGCGAAGCCCTGCGTCGATCACTTCACCTTCACCGTCACCACGCCCTAAGGGAACTCTCCCTTCACACTTTGCTGGATCAAGGGTTCGAGGGATGTCATCGAGATGAACGTGTGCAGAACTCGGAGGTGTCGTACGTTCGGTGCTTGATCGGTAGGAACGAGAAGAAGTTCGACTACATCAACCGCGTTGTCAAACACTTCTGCTTTCGGTCTATGAGGGTACGTGGACACACTCTCCCCCTCTCATTGCTATGCATCTCCTAGATAGATCTTGCGTGAGCGTAGGAATTTTTTGAAATTGCATGCTACGTTCCCCAACATATTCCTCCTGGTCAAGGACAGAATAACGGATTGCTGCGACCAAGAAATCATAGCGACCTTTCGGCATAACTGCCGAGACGAAGGGATCTCGAACGCCCTTGCCCGTCGCCACGTTCAAAACTTCACCGAGTTATCGAATCTGGTACGCAAATATTGCGCCATGGAAAGTGCCTGGAAGGCACAGCAGATGCGTGTGGAGTCAATCCATGCCAAAGAACCCAGAAAGGCTCGGGCAAAATGTGCATACCCATTACGGTCGGCCAAACACGGGCCCGCCGAGAAGAAGAAAAAATCCCTCACCGGACCCAGGGCAGTCCTCGACGAGCTACTAAACAAACCATGCCCCATACACTCGGTCTTGCTAAACACAAACCCCTCCAACAGCCTTCGAGCTTGTTGGGTGGTTAGGAATGTGGCTAAAAGTGGGGAAGCCATCCTCGGATTTACACCCTCCAGTAGGTGGCCAGCAACACACACCCCCCTACAACGACACTGAGGTCCTAGCGATCTATGAGACATTTTCCTCAAATAATCATAGGAAAAGAGCCTTTCGAGAGCTCGACAAATCCACCAAGTTACAGTCGTGAATTCATGGACGAATACACCAATCACCTTCAACGAGGAAGATGAGCCAAGGGCCCACCCCGTCCAAGCACCCGCCACACTCGTCCTTGATCCCACAGTGGATGGATTTGGACTAACCAAGGTGCTAATGGACGGAGGCAGCGGTTTAAACCTCATTTACGAGGATACCCTTGACAAAATGCAGTTCGACAGATCTCGTATCGAACAGAGCCACACCACCTTTCGAGGAATTATCCCCGGCAGAGAAGCACGCTACTCCGGACGAGTCACGCTCGACGTGGTATTCGGCACCCCCGAGAACTACAGGTCCGAAGAACTACTCTTCCACATTGTGCCCTTCCATAGTGGATACCACACCCTATTGGGGCGTGACGCATTCACAAGGTTTCAGGCCATACCACATTACAGGTATATGAAACTCAAACTGCCTGGGCTCAACGGCATGACCACAATTACAAAGCGATCCGGATAGAGCCCTTCGAGCCGAGAACAAAACAACTTCGCTTGCCCTCAAGGCATTATCCGAGGATCTCGCAGCTAAGGAATTAACCACACTACGCACAATGGTGGATAGGGACGACGTAATCCTCAATAAAAGGCCCAAATCCACATCCTTCAAACCAGCTGATGAAATCGTCATATTTCAAGTGCATCCAACGGACCCCAACAAAACAGCGACCATTGGAGCCCAGCTGGACCCCGCGGTCGATGAAGCATTGCGCACATTCCTGTGCAAGAATTGGGACATATTTGGCTGGCACCCTTCGAACATGCCAGGAATCCCACGAAGACTGGCGGAGCATAGCCTGAATATAGTTAAGGGCTTCAAGCCAGTTAAACAGGCATTGCACCGATTTTCTGAACCCATGCGTCAAGCCATGGGGGATGAATTAGCAAAATTACTTGAAGCTAGTCGGATTCATCCAAGAAATAAAACACCCCGAGTGGTTGGCAAATCTGGTCATGGTGCCCAAGAAGGACAAATCTTGGCGGTTATGCGTAAGACCTAAATAAAGCATGCCCTAAGGATCCCTTCCCCTTACCCCGAATAGACCAAATCATCGACGCAACCGCCGGACACGACTCATCGTGCTTCCTCGACGCCTACTCCGGATACCATCATATCAAGATGAAGGAGTTTGACCAAGCCGCAACCGCCTTCATCACCCCCTATGGGCCATTCTGCTTCAACACAATGCCCTTCTGGTTGAAGAACGCATACACCACATATCAGCGCATGATACCAACATGCTTGGAAAACCAAATTGGCAAAACAAACAAGAATACATGGACGACATGGTCATTAATACCAAACACGTCAGCCAGTTGGTGGACGACCTCCACCAGACCTTTGAAAATTTGCGAGCTTACGATATACAGCTCAACCCAGACAAATGCGTCTTCGGGTTTCTCGCCGCAAAACTGCTCGGATTCATTGTTTCCCATAGGGGGATACAGGCCAATCCGACTAAAATCTAAGCCCTTATCCTAGATAGCAATACCCATGGAGCCTAAACATGTCCAGATGTTGGCAGGCTGCGTGGCAGCCTTGAGCCGCTTCATCTCCCGCCTTGGTGAAAAGGCACTGCCGCTCTACAGATTGCTCAAAAAGACCAAAAACTTCGAGTGGACTGATGAAGCAACCGCTGCACTGGAGGAAATAAAAACACTACTAGCAGGCAACCCTATACTAGTAGCACCTGGCGTAGCGAACCCATGTTGTTATACATCTCGGCCACAAATCGAGTGGTGAGCGCGGTACTCGTGGTAGAACAAGAAGCGGAGGGCCACAAGTTCTGGGTGCAGAAGCCAGCCACAAATCAACGGTGTGCAGCGACTCGAGGCCGTCTTGGCGAGATGCGATGAGCATCGAACAACACGTGGAGCGAGCGAACAGCGGCAGTTGGCGTCGACGAGATCGATTCGCTCGATCGAAGTAGCAGCTGGCAACGCGGGCGGCCAGTGGGGGTGCTAGAGCATGCACCATGAGTGGCTGGGTGTTGCGAGGGCCAAGGCCGAGGGCGGCAGTCCAAGCAGCCTGATGGGCTGGCACCATGGGGCAGTTCAAGCGAGCGGGCCAAGTCGTTGAGTCATGGTTCTGTGCGGGGAGCTACTGCATGCGAGATTTGTTTAAGACTAGCCATAGTGGGGAGTAACTTAGACTAGTAACATGCATATGTTACTAGTCTATGTTACTACCTCTATAGTGGGGAGTAACATATATGTGGTGTCATGCAACACTTCATTTATTATGTTGTAGACTCATCTTGCCTTGATATGTGTGATGTTACTCATACTACTAGTAACTAGCTATGTTAACACATGACTCTCTTTCTTCATTAATTACTTGCCACGTCATCTATTTTGCCTAGATATGTGTGATGTTACCACCTATGTTCTCACTGTGGGTAGTCTAAGAAAAAATAAGTTTGGTTCCGGGAGACTTTGCAATGTGTCAGAAAAATTAAAATAGCTGCCCATATCGGAGTAAGATCATGAGAAAAGGAAAGAACAAGGAAGATAGCAAAGGTGGCCATGTGTATTGTTTATTGTGGAGCTGAGAGTTTTTATTGAGCTAGTTGCTACACGGGCACAAGGCTACGAGGGACTACTTTTGGGATTCTTTGCTTTGCACATGGATCGGAGATGGCATCATGGCAGGAGTGTTCTTCAACATGAGCAATTAAACAGGAATCAGGGACGGCGACAAGTGTATAAGGCTTGGAGGAGTCTGGAGCACGTCGTGCAGGATCATGCATATACAGGGCATCAAGCAAGGCACGGAGATGTGCGGGCAGATGATGTCTGCTAGAACTACGTCGGTATTTCCCTAAAGAGGAAGGGATGATGCAGCACAACAATGGTAGGTATTTCCCTCAGTGATGAGACCAAGGTTATCGAACCAGTAGGAGAACCACGCAACACCACGTAAACAGCTCCTGCACACAAAGAACAAATACTTGCAACCCGGCGTAAGAGAGGGGTTGTCAATCCCTCACGGATAAAAAGGTAGGTAAAATTGTAGTAGATTGGATAAATAGATATCGTGGGAACGCGAGATAAAATAAATAAATAAAAATTGCAGCAAGGTATTTTTGGGTTTTTGGAAATATAGATCTAAAAATAAAAGCAAAGGAAATAGATCTTGATGACAAATATGATAAAGAAGAGACCCAGGGGGGGCGTAGATTTCACTAGTGGCTTCTCTCGAGAAAAATAGCATATGATGGGTAAACGAACTACAGTTCGGCACTTGATAGAACTTCAAATAATCATGACGATATCCAGGCAATGATCATTATATAGGCATCATGTCCAAGATTAGTAGACCGACTCCTGCTTGCATCTACTACTATTACTCCACACATCGACCGCTATCCAGCATGCATCTAGTGTATTAAGTTCATGGAGAAACGGAGTAATGCAATAAGAATGATGACATGATGTAGACAAGATCTATTTATGTAGAAATAGACCCCATCTTGTTATCCTTAATGGCAACGATAAATACGTGTCTTGCTGCCCCTTCTATCACTGGGAAAGAACACCGCACGACCGAACCCATCACAAAGCACCTCTTCCCATGACAAGAAAAATCGATCTATTTGGCCTAACTAAACCGAAGATTCGAAGAAGAAATACGAGGCCATAAGTAATCATGCATATAAGAGATCAAAAGACCCAAATAACGTTCATGGATAAAACAATAGATCTGATCATAAACTCAAATTTCATTGTATTGAGAATCAAAAGAGAAGAGGAAGCCATCTAGCTACTAACTACGGACACGTAGGTCTATAATGGACTACTCACGCATCATCGGAGAGGCACCAATGAGGATGATGAACCCCTCCGTGATGGTGTCTAGATTGGATCTGGTGGTTCTGGAACTTGCGGCGGCTGAAATTGATTTTCGTCGACTCCCCTAGAGTTTCTGGAATATTGGGGTATTTATAGAGCAAAGAGCCGGTGTGGGGGACCCCCGAGGTGGGAACAACCCACCAGGGCGCGCCTGCCCCCCCCCCCCCCAGGCGTGCCCAGGTGGGTTGTGCTCCCCTTGGAGCCCCCCTCTGGTACTTCTTTGGCCCAACTTGTCTCTTCTGGTCCAGAAAAATCCACAAAAAGTTTCGCTGCATTTGGACTCCATTTGGTACTGATATTCTACGAAGTAAAAAAACAAGCAAAAAACAGCAACTGGGACTAGGCACTATGTCAACAGGTTAGTACCAAAAAATGATATAAAATGATTGTAAAACATCCAAGAATGATAATATAACAGCATGGAACAATCAAAAATTATAGATACGTTGCAGACGTATCAGCATGTCGGTGAGAACGACACCTATGGGGTCACTGGGATCCCTTCTACGGTCGGCGGGCACAAGGTTGTGCAAAGAGCAGGTCTGATAGAAGGCACACGGGTCGTTTACCCAGGTTTGGGCCGCGAGGATGCGTAATACCCTAGTCCTGCTTTGGTGGATGTATTGAGTGTTCTTGAGCTCTCGAACTAGCTATGGTGGTTGCATAGTTCCAAAAAGGCGAATCCCTCCCCTGGTCGCCTCGGGCCTCCTTTTATAGGAAAAAGGGGTTGCCACAGTGGCACACAGGAGGTGGAAAGGCCTATAGTGCGCGAGCTTATCACACGGCATTACGGGACAAAGCGCATTAAATGCACTACTTAGGTGTCCGTTAGCATTATCGGGGACGGGAACGAGGCCCGTCCTGTCCGTCGCCGCTCCGCCTCACTTCGACACGCGCCCAGGCCAGCGATGCATGCAGCGCCATGTAGGCAGTCGGGCAGCTGAGGTGGCGCGGTGGTAGGGCCTTCACGAAGATCTGCATCCCACCACGTAGGTGTTTGCTGAGTTGGCCTGGAAGCTGCATGTTGCCACGCAGGTGCCTGCCCAGCTGGTTGGGCTGGCAGCTGCATGCGAACGGCGGCCAAATCTTGGTTGGTGTGGGCCTGGCTGCGGCCCCGCCGACGCCCTCGGCAAGGGTCTCGCTAGGGGCCCAGCAAGGGTCTTGCCATGGCGTTGTAGTCGTCCCCGGCAAGGCGCTTGCCAGGGGTCTTGTGGATTCCCTCGGCTGGGATCCCGCCGAGGGTCGCCGTCTTCTGGTCCTCATCTGATCTCACACATTCATGATCTTGACGAAGATCTGCATGCCACTACGGAGGTGCCTCCTGAGCCCTGGTTCCAATGTAGTTGTTGGCGGTGTTGGAACCCTTGGCTCAAGGGTGGCTCACTCCGTTGGCGTCAGGCAAGCTACCCCAGCAAGGCTCTTGCCGGGGCCACGGAGTCGCCTCGGCAAGGGTCTTGCCGGGGGAGCCCACCTCACCCTCTTGCTCTTCGTGTCTCTGGTATTGGCGTTGCCTTGGTTGTCTCGTGCTTCGGCTTCTCTCCAGCTTCCCTCTTCTGCCCTGCTAAGTGTGGCCGCGGCGCGTGGCTCTGACAGCCCGTGCACAAGTGAAGGGGTCAAAAGGAGAGCCCCTACTTTTGTACACCGACAGGAGCCCCCGGGCCTAGGCCGCACATAAGCGCGGCACGTTGTTGGGCCAGGCCCAAACGGTGTGCGGGCAGGTGCGGCGGATTTTACTTTAGTAACTGTTCGTCCGCTGCGCTTCTCCACGACCCGCGTCGAACACGCGATGTGGAGGGTCGTGCGTGATGTGGGGGTCATGCATGGGACGGTTCCCGCACGCATGCGTCACGTTGTAGTTAATGGGAAAGGAGGCGGCTCGCGCCTTCCCCGTAAAAAGGGAATAATCGTGGGCATGCCGCTCATTTACCCCCTACGTCTTCCCCATCTCAGAGCCGCCGCCCCTTTCTTCCTCCTTCTCTTCGCCCACGCTCGCCGCTGCTGCGTCTTTGCTGTCGTCCGTCCCCGCTTCTTGCAACCGCCATGGCCCCCAAATCCACCAAGGGAAAGGGAGTGGCCAAGGACGCTGGAGCGACGGAACCACCGGAGAGTGAGTTGGCGGCGCGGCAGACGCAGCTCACCTACTTCCCCTCGACGGTCGACGCGGTCCATCTCCGGGACTATTTTAAGCATCTGTGGGGGTGTAAGACGGGGGGAGAGACGACGGGGTACCCTGCCACGCGTGTCATCCCCGCCGATTGTGCCAAAGCTGCCCCGAATCGGTACCCATTCTTTGTCGACTACTTTTCTTGCGGCCTCTGCCCCCCTTTTTCCGATTTCTTCAACGACATCATGCACACATTTGGCTTCCATCTCCTGGATTTCACCCCAAATGTTGTGGCATGCATGGCTCTGTTCGCCCATCTCTCGAGGGCTTTGCCGGGGTGCATCCCAACACGGTGCTCTTCCGCCATTGCTTCTTCCCTCGGATCCAAAAGGGAGGCGCCATTTCTGGTTGCGTCACCTGGATCCCAAGGTCCAAAGGGACGTACCCGAAGGGCACCCAGAAGGAGAGGTGGGAAGAATGGCGGAGCCGGTAGTGCTGGATTGAGGAGGACGACCCGCAGGAGTTCTGCCAGGTTCGCCAGACGCCGCCAGTTCTTAGAGGTGACTGGAGCAACGTCGATGCTGACGACGCGAAGCTCACGATCGCCACCACCAGGATTCTTCGGCTCACCGAGGCTGGGCTCACCCTTGAGATGATCGGGACGGATTTCCTCCACCACCGAATCGCTCCTCTGCACAACAAGGGGAGGCCGGCCTGGCTCTTCATGAATGCGGCCAACATCATGAGGCTCCGCCCTGGCCTCGACCACAACTTCACGGTGATGGGGCACGCCCACTTCTGCCAGCGGCTCTTCCAGCTCGACGTGAACCGTGAGGGCAGGGTCGAGCGGTCCGGCAAGGCCGCGAAGGCCGACGTGAAAGCCGGCAAGGTCGCCAAGGGGCCCTTGTTTAGGTTGCCGGCGGGGGTGGTCCCGCTGAGCAACAACTCGCGCTGAAATGACATCATCGCCATGATGCCGGAGTTCAATGCGCATGGCCTCGTCCCAACTTGGGCAGAGCCGCCGGAGGATTAGGTGCAGAATTTCTTCGACACCCTAGAGGAGAAGTACGTTCGTGCTAAGCCGCGGCTCGTCTAGGACACCACCCAGGCAGAGCTGGACTACATCGCTGCCAGGGCGGCGGAGGCGGAGCTCGCCAAGGAGGCGGGCAGCGCCCGCGGCGTAGAGGACAAGGCCGCGGCGGCTGAAGAGGAGAGGGAGCTCGCCCAGTGGGCGGAATCTGCTGGGGAGGCCAGCAGCGCCGGCACCGGGGCCCCTCTCGTCGAAGATGTGCCTGACGAGTCAACGGAGGAGGAGGAGGAAGAGGTCGAGGCCGTCGACCCCCCGGCCACGGGGAGCGGGCAAGTCCTGCGGCGGGCCATCTCCGGCGAGCCGGTCCGGCCCGGCAAGGCTGCTCCACCGCAGCGGGCCCAGGAGGGGTCCGCGCGCCAGACAAGGGCCGCGACGGTGAGGAAATTGGTGAAGGCCGCGGTGGCGAAGAAGAAGGTAGTTGCCTCTTCTTCGTCCAAGCATAGCCCGACTCCTCCTTCTTCCCCTCCCCCGGCAGACGTCGACGCAGAGGTCATCTTTGACTTCGGGTCCCTTAGCCCGAGGAGGAAGAGGAAGGCAGTAGAAGAGGAGGTGGAGGACGAGTAAGTGTCTTGCTTCCCTTTGTCATCTCCGGCCCCTCTAACTGTGCCTCTCATCTTGACTTGTTTTCTTCTTGGCAGGGATGTGGAGACGCTGGCCCAGAGAGTGAAGAGGGCCAGGTCCTCGGCGGGCGGCCAGCCCTCGGCGGGTACTTCGAGGGCGCCACTGGTGGTGGTGAGCAGCCCGGACAGCAGCCCCTGGAGCAGCCCCCAGCGTAAGTTCGCCACTCGCTCCCTCGTCGACGTGTGTTGGGGGTATGATGGACTGGCGCTGACCTTGCCGAGATCGCAGGAGGAGGACAGCAGCGGGAGGAGCCACTGGGAGCCACTCCTGACGCTCCGCCCCCCTCGACCACGCCGCCCCGAGGGGCGTCCCCGACAAGGACGCCAAGCTACGAGCCCATGCACACAGAGGAGGGGGAGGCGAACCTGGATGCTAGCGGCTTCTCCTCGACGCCAGATGTTGGCGATGGAGGGGCCACTTCTTCTCAGCCCGGAACGGGTACGTCTCTGGCCTTCCGCCCCTGCTCTTTTTCTTCTTTTTGAATCTTGGCCTTGGCTTCACCTCACCCCCTTCTCGATATCCAGATCCTCTCTCGGCGGACTGGGAGGACCTGGACACCGTCATCGAGGACGTTGATAAGGACGCCGTGGCGGAGGCCGAGAAGATCGCTGTCGAGGAGGCCGCCAAGGACGCGGCTGAGGATGCCGCCAAGGGGCCTGCCGGGGAGGCCGGCAAGGCCGCTGCCGAGGAGGAGGTGGTTGATGACCAGCCTTCCTCCTCCGCTGCCTCTGGCTCAGGCAAGTACCTGAAGGTGAGTGACGACCTATTCGTCCACCTTCCAGGCGCGTCGAGCACCAGGGCGCCCATCGAGGGAGAGGTGTTCGATGACGAGGTGCTTGCCGCCGCCGAGCTCGAGGTCGTCGATGAGCCGAGCGCTGGTGGCGACAGCTCCTAGGAAGAGCGGCTCCTGCAAGCCATGGGCGCCAGCTTCCGGAAGCTCCATGTGCTCCAACGCGCCCGTCTGGACAAGGCCAAGTCCAGGATGGCGGTGGTGGACAAGGCGGAGGCGGACTTCGAGACGCGCGTCGCCGAGACGCAGACTTGGTTCCGCCAGGCCTGCGAGGAGCTGAAGACCGCCCAGGATGAGCTGGCCAAGCGCAATGTGGAGCTCACCATGAAGCAGGCTGACATCGAGAAGGCCTAGGAGACGGCGGAGAACTGGGCTGCCGAGGCCGAGGCCGCTCGAACCCAGCACCAGGCCGCGCTGAACTCCCAGGAGGAGGACCTTGCCACACATGAGGAGAAGCTTGCCGCAACGCTCTGCGGCAAGGACGAGGAGGTGGAAAAGCTCGTCGTGCAGTGGACCCAAGAGCTGGAGCAGAGGCATAAAGAAGCACTCAATGCCCAGGCGCTGGTTCACGCCAGCAAGGTGAAGGAGCTGGAGGTGGAGCGGGACAGGCTGAAGGACCAGACCCTGAAGCTGGCCGAGGAGAAGAACACGCTCAACGGTGCCCTGACGGAGGCGCAGGGCGCAGTCCTCAGCAAGGCTGAGCAGCTCTCCAAGGCCAACGACTCCATCAAGGACCTGAAGCTGAAGCTGGAGGGCCTTGAGGGGATGCTCTCAGAGGCCAAGGCTCGGGAGGTGACCCTGGACAAGGATCTGGAGGCCGAGAAGTTGCAGCAGAAGAACGACGCCGCCAACCACAAGGACTTCGTGGAGGGCGGGAATCGCTGGATCGGCCGCCTCGAGGAGGTCGCCGGCAGGATCACCATGCGGCTGGCCACCATGGGTATGCCAAACGTGAGGTACGCCCCGGACCACAGCGCGACTCCCAACACCAAGCTGACCCTTTTCTTCGAGGGTGTTCTCGGAGCCCTGGAGCAGTTTCGCCTCAACAGGGCGGCTTCTTTGGCCGACGAGAACCGAACGCTCTGCCGGGGTGTCATGGCCAAGGTCCTCACCAAGGTGGCGTACTGGAACCCCACCCTTGACTTTGACGCCGCGCTGGAAAGCTTGCCGGAGGGTACTGACCTCGCACCGCTCAAGGAGCGTATCGAGCCCATCATCAGCCTCATCGACGGAATTCAAAGGGTGGAGGGCCAGCGCCGAGATTAGGCACCCCGTTTTTTTATCGCCGCTGCAGGTTCATGACCAAGACAATTTCTATCTTTAGTTAGAACTGCAGCAACAATTTGATGTAATATAACTCTAGAGCACTTTTGATATGATGCATGTTCTCTTCCTGTTCGATCCCCCCCCTTTGTATGTTCACCCTACGTTAACCGGGTAGGCTTGCCGGCGCGTAAACCCAGGGCGGCGCCTTGAGGACGATCCCCAATGGCCTGCCAGGTGTGCTTGCTGCCGAGCAAACCACCTTACCGCCCTCAACACGGCCGCTTGAACTATTGAGCTTGACTCGAGTCAGAATCGAGAGCGTTGCCAATTGCGGAAGGCTACCCCGCCACTCTCGACGCGGCCGCTTGAGCTGTTGAGCGGACTCGAAACAGAACAAGGGCGTTTCCAATTGCGGAAGGGCCCTTTGCGTGCAGGATTTCATACATAGGGCAGGATCTTCGAGGACAATAACCTCATATATAAAAAGGAAATTGGTTAATTTTGCATGGCTTAGCTTTTCTGTCGTTGCACGGGCGTCCACCACATGCGTAGATGGAGCCGTCAAGCTCGATCATCTTCTTCCTTGGAGCGACGGCCGCCATGAAGCCGCTGCTTTGGTGAAACCAGATTTTCACAACTGCGCCCCCTACCTGGCGTGCCAAAGATGTCGGTGAGAACGACACCTATGGGGTCACTGGGATCCCTTCTACGGTCGGCGGGCGCGAGGTTGTGCAAAGAGCAGGTCTAACAGAAGGCACACAGGTCGTTTACCCAGGTTCGGGCTGCGAGGATGCGTAATACCCTAGTCCTGCTTTGGTGGATGTATTGAGTGTTCTTGAGCTCTCAAACTAGATATGGTGGTTGCATAGTTCCAAAAAGCCGAATCCCTCCCCTGGTAGCCTCGGGCCTCCTTTTATAGGAAAAAGGGGTTGCCAGAGTGGCACACATGAGGTGGAAAGGCCTACAGTGCGTGAGCTTATCGCACGGCATTACGGGACAAAGCGCATTAAATGCGCTACTTAGGTGTTCGTTAGCTTTATCGGGGACGGGAACGAGGCCCGTCCCGTCCGTTGCCGCTCCGCCTCACTTCGACACGCGCCCAGGCCAGCGATGCATGCAGCGCCATGTAGGCAGGCGGGCAGCTAAGGTGGCGCGGTGGTAGGGCCTTCACGAAGATCTGCATGCCACCACGTAGGTGTTTTCTGAGTTGGCCTGGAAGCTGCATGTTGCCACGCAGGTGCCTGCCCAGCTGGTTGGGCTGGCAGCTGCATGCGAACGGCGGCGGAGTCTTGGTTGGTGTGGGCCTGGCTGCGGCCCCGCCGACGCCCTCGGCAAGGGTATTGCCGTGGCGTTGCAGTCGTCCCTGGCAAGGCGCTTGCCGGGGGTCTTGTGGATTCCCTCGGCTGGGATCCCACAGAGGGTCGCCGTCTTCTGGTCCTCATCTGATCTCACACATTCATGATCTTGACGAAGATCTGCATGCCACTACGAAGGTGCCTCCCGAGCCCTGGTTCCAATGTAGTTGTTGGCGGTGTTGGAACCCTTGGCTCAAGGGTGGCTCACTCTGTTGGCGTCAGGCAAGCTGCCCCGGAAAGGCTCTTGCCGGGGTCGCGGAGGTCGCCCCGGCAAGAGTCTTTCCGGGGGAGCCCACCTCGCCCTCTTGCTCTTCGTGTCTCTGGTCTTGGCATTGCCTTGGTTGTCTCGTGCTTCGGCTTCTCTCCAGCTTCCCTCTTCTGCCCTGCTAAGTGTGGCCGCGGCGCGTGGCTCTGACTGCCCATGCACAAGTAAAGGGGTCAAAAGGAGAGCCCCTACTTTTGTACACCGACATATCAGCATCCCCCAGCTTAATTCCTGCTTGTCCTCGAGTAGGTAAATGATAAAAACAAAATTTCTGATGTGGAATGCTGCCTAACATGTTCATCACACATTCATTTCTTTGTAGCATGGACATTTGGACTTTTTATATGGTTCAAAGCAATAGTCTAGTTTTGACATGAAGACTTTAATACTCAAGCATATCAACAAGCAACCATGTCTTTCAAATTATCAACGCCAAAGCAAGTTATCCCTATCCTATTATGCTCAACCATTGATCCATTCATGAAACACACTCGCATATTAGCTACACCCAATGCTCAAGTACGATCATAGTGCCCCTTAGTTGGTGCTTTATAAGAGAAGATGGAGACTCAAGTAAAAATAAAAATTGCATAAAGTAAATAGATAGGCCCTTCGCGGAGGCAAGTAGGGATTTGTAGAGGTGCGAGAGCTCAAAGCGAAAAAGATAGAGATAAAACATTTTGGGTGGCATGCCTTTCGTGTCAATGACAACGATCGAGTAGTTCCCAATACTTTCCATGCTAGATAGATCATAGGCGGTTCCCAAACAGAAAATAAAGTTTATTCCTTGTTCAACCATACTTTCACTTTCCATGGCTAGCCGTATCCCCTGGTGCCTTCCATACCAACACTTTCCAAGGAATTTATTATTTGACAACATAAAGTAAATTCATTTTTCATTTCGGGACTCGGCATCCTTAATACCTTTGTCGTACTCTCGTGCAATGACAATTGAATAAACACTCATCATGAGAATAACATATCTAGCATGGAAATATATTAGCCACCCCCTATCGTTTCATGAGCAGTACGAGCACACAAAAGTGAAGTTTATTTTCAAAATTAGAGATGGCACATACAAATTTGCTTAGAACGACAAAAGAATACCGCATATAGGTAGGTATAGTGGACTCATGTGGCAAAACTGGTTTAATGATTTTGGATGCACAAGTAGTGATCATACTTAGTGCAAATGAAGGCTAGCAAAATATTTAGAAGCATCTAACCAAGAAATGAAATATCTCATAAGCGAGCATTAAGCATAACTAACACCGAATAATGCACCACAAGTAGGATGTAATTTCATTACATAACTATTGACTTTCGTGCTTGCGTAGGGAATCACAAACCTTAACACCAATATTCTTACTAAAGCATAATTACTCATTAACATGACTCAAATATTACTATCATCATATCGCAAAACTATTACAAGGAATCAAGTTTATTTTGTCCAATAATCTTCGTGAAAGTTTTTATTATATCCTCCTTGGATATCTATCACTTTGGAACTAGTTTCATGTGTTGCTTTTAATAAGCTCAAACAAATATAAGTGAAGAACATGAGCATCATAATTATTTCTCTAAAAATAATCTAAGTGAAGCATGAGAGCATTTCTTCAAAAATACTAAAGCACACCGTGCTCAAAAAGATATAAGTGAAGCACTAGAGCAATTCCATAGCTCAAAAAGATTTAAGTGAAGCATAGAGAGCAATTCTAACAAGTCATAACATAATTTGGCTCTCTCAAATAGGTGTGTACAGCAAGGATTCATGACTTAAAATAAGAAGCAAAACAAGCAAATACTCATATCATACAAGACGCTGCAAGCAAAACTCATAATATGTGACGAATAAAAATATATTTTCAAGTAAAATACCGATGGTTGTCAGAAGAAAGAGGGGATGCCACTCGGGGGCATACCCAAGCTTAGTTGCTTGATACTTCTTGGATATTATCTTGGGGTGCCTCGGGCATCCCCAAGCTTAGTCTTTTGCTAATCCTTATTCCTTCATCCATCGTAACATCACCCAAAACTTGAAAACTTCAATGACACAAAACTCAACAAAACCTTCGTGAGATCCGTTAGTATAAGAAAGCAAATCACCACTTTAAGTATTGTTGCAAACCCATTCATATTTTATTTTTGCATTATATCTACTATATTCCAACTTTTCTATGGCAAAAACCCTTCAAAGGAAACCATAGAATCATCTAAACAAGCACACAACGCAAAGAAAACAGAATCTGTCAAAAACAGAACAGTGTGTAGTAATCTGAAAACTTCGAATACTTCTTTAACTCTAAAAGTTCTGAAAAATTGGGACAATGTGGGTAATTTGTATATCAATCTTGTGTAAACATTTCAGAGCTTTATCCCGCTTCTGTGATTTTTCAAAATTGTTTTTCTGGGCACAAAAGTGTCTGTTTTCCAACAAGATCAAATCAACTATCTCCCAACATGATCCCAAAGGCTTTGCTTGGCACAAACACTAATTAATACATAAAAAACACAATCATAATAGTAGCATAATTGTGTAAACACTCAAGAACAGAAAGAAAAAGATAAAAATAAATGTTATTCATTGGGTTGCCTCCCAACAAGCGCTATCATTTTACGCCCCTAGCTAGGCATAACGCGAAGGATCTAAGAATTGTCATCTTTGTTTCTAGATCCATACGATGCCCTCATGATTGATTCATATGGTGGCTTAATTCTAGTTCTAGGGAAGTGTTCCATGCCCTTCCTTAGTGGAAATTGATATTTAATATTGCCTTCTTTCATATCAATCACGACCAATAGTACGTAAAAATGGTCTACCAAGAATAATTGGACAAGACGAATTGCAATAAATATCAAGAACAATAAAATCTATGGGCACATAATTCCTATTTGAAAGAATAAGAACATCATTAATTCTTCCCAAAGGTTTTTTAATAGTAGAATCCGCCAAGTGCAAATTTAGAGAACACTCTTCAATATCGGTAAGACCAAGCACATCACATAAAGATTTCGGAATTGTGGGAACACTAGCACCCAAGTCACATCAAGCAAAAAACTCATAATTTTTTATCTTTACTTTGATAGTAGGTTCCCATTCATCACGTAATTTTCTAGGAATTGAAATCCCTAATTCAAACTTTTCTTCCAAAGCTTTCATCATAGCATCCACAATATGTTTAGTTAAACCTTTATTTTGTTCATAAGCATGGGGTGAATTTATCATGGATTGCAACAAAGAAATATAATCAATCAAAGATCAACTATCATAATTAAAGTCTTTGTAATCAAAGAGAGTGGGCACATCACTAGTTAAAGTTTCGACCTCTTCAAACCCACTTTTATCAATTTTCTCAACAAGATTTTCACCCTCCGAATTATCGGGACGCCTTCTAGCTAAAGTTGACACTTCTTCAGTCTGTTTATTATCAATATTAATTTTACTAAACAAAGAATCAATATAATAAACACCAATCATTTTAAGATCTTCATCACTTTTATGAAAGTAATCACTAGAAAACGCCTTTTATAAAAATTCTCTTCTAGCTCTAAGCATAGCGTTTCTTTTCTTACTTTAATCCATAGAAACTTAAAGAGCTTTAATTGATTCTTCTACCTTAGGCACAAAAAAATTCATATTGAGATTTTCCACATCATGAGAAATTCTATCAATACTTCTAGACATATCATCAATCTTATTCAGCTTTTCTTCCATTGTAGCATTGAAAACTTTTTGAGTATTGATAAATTCTTTAATGTTATTCTCAAGATCAGAGGTGTTCCTATTATTATTATAAGAAGGATTACCATAGGAATTACCATAATTATTAGAGGAATTACTAGGAAAAGGCCTAGGATTAAAATTACCTCTATAAGCATTGTTATTGAAATTGTTTCGCGAGATAAAATTCACATCTATGGCATCACTATTTTTCTCAATCAAAGTATACAAAGGCACATCATTAAAATCAATAGGAGCAATTTTATTAGCAAACAATTTCATAAGAGCATCAACTTTTTCACTCAAATAAGAAATTTCTTCAACCGAATTAACTATTTTACTAGTAGGAGCTCTTTCGGTATGCCATTGTGAATAATTTGCCATAATATTATCAAGGAATTTAGTGGCTTCGCCCAAAGTAATTTCCATAAAAGTACCACCCGCGGCGGAATATAAAAGATTTCTAGAAACAAAATTCAGTCCCGCATAAAAATTTTGTATGATCATCCAAAGATTTAACCCATGAGTTGGGCAATGCCTTAGCATCAATTTCATCCTTTCCCAAGATTGTGCAACATGCTCATGCTCAAGTTGCTTAAAATTCATGATTTGGTTTCTAAGGGAAATAATTTTCGCGAGTGGAAAATACTTAGTAATAAAAGCATCTTTGCACTTATTCCAAGAATCGATACTATTGCGAGGCAAAGAAGTAAACCAAATATGATCTTGCAAAGAAAACGGGAATAATTTCAAATTCACAATATCATTGTCCACATCTTTTTTCTTTTGCATATCGCATAATTCCACGAATGTGTTAAGATGGGACACGGCATCCTCATTAGGAGTACCGGAAAATTGATCTTTGATAACAAGATTCAGCAAAGCGTATTAATATCACAAGACTCCGCAGTAGTGGCAGGAGGAGCAATCAGAGTGCTAATAAAATCATTATTGTTGGTATTGGGGAAATCACACAACTTGGTGTTCTCTTGAGTCATCGTGAATATGCAACAAGATTGCACTAAAAACAGATCTGACGAGAAAATGACGAGAGAAAAAAGGGGCGAATAAAACGACAAATTTTTGTGAAGTGGGGGAGAGGAAAACGAGAGGCAAATGGCAAATAATGTAAATTGCAAGGAAATGAGATTGTGATTAGGAACCTGGTAGATGTTGATGATGTCTCCTCGGAAACGGCGCCAGAAATTGGCAAGTTGATGGGAGACTAATCCTCCTAGGCAACGGCGCCAGAAATTCCTATTGATGTCTGCTAGAACTACGTCGGTATTTCCCCAAAGAGGAAGGGATGATGCAGCACAGCAACGGTAGGTATCTCCCTCAGTGTTGAGACCAAGGTTATCGAACTAGTATTAGAACCACGCAATACCACGTAAACAGCTCCTGCACACAAAGAACAAATACTTGCAACCCGACGTAAGAGAGGGGTTGTCAATCCCTCATGGGTAAAAAGGTAGGTAAAATTGTAGTAAATTGGATAAATAGATCTAGTGGGAACGCGAGATAAACTAAATAAATAAGAATTGCAGCAAGGTATTTTTGGGTTTTTGGAAATATATATCTGAAAGTAAAAGAAAAGGAAAATAGATCTTGAAGGAAAATATGATAAAGAAGAGACTCGGGGCCGTAAGTTTCACTAGTGGCTTCTCTCGAGAAAAATAGCAAACGGTGGGTAAACAAATTACTGTTGGGCAATTGATAGAACTTCAAATAATTATGACGATATCCAGGCAATGATCATTACATAGGCATCACGTCCAAGATTAGTAGACCGACTCCTGCCTGCATCTACTACTATTACTCCACACATCGACCGCTATCCAGCATGCATCTAGTGTATTAAGTTCAGGGAAAAACGGAGTGATTCATTAAGAAAGATGACATGATGTAGACAAGATCCATTTATCTATTGCGGTAGATATTAGATCTCGTCTTTTTATCCTTAGTAGCAACGATACATACGTGGCGGTTCCCTTTCTGTCACTGGGATCAAGCACCGTAAGATTGAACCCACTACCGCGCACCTCTTCCCATTGCAAGATAAATAGATCAAGTTGGCCAAACAAAAACCAAATATCGGAGAAGAAATATGACGCTATAAGAGATCATGCCTATAAGAGATCAAAGAAACTCAAATAACTTTCATGGATATAAAGACATATAACTGATTATAAACTCGAAGTTCATCAGATCCCAACAAACATACCGCAAAAAGAGTTACATCATATGGATCTCCAAGAGACCATTGTATTGAGAATCCAGCGAGAGAGAGGAAGCCATCTAGCTACTAACTACGGACCCGAAGGTCTACAAAGAACTACTCACGCATCATCGGAGAGGCACCAATGGAGGTGGTGAACCCCTCCGTGACGGTGTCTAGATTGGATCCGGTGGTTCTGGACTCTGTGCCGGCTGGATGAATATTTCGTCAACGCTTCTAGGGTTTCTGGAATATTGGGGTATTTATAGAGCAAAGAGGCGGTCCGGGGGGTGCCCGAGGTGGGCACAACCCACCAGGGCGCACCTGGGCCTCCTGGCGCACCCTGGTGGGTTGTCCCCTCCTCGGGACTCCCCCCAGGTGCCAGCCCATCTTCTTCCTTCTGGCCCATCAAATATCTCCAAAAAGTTTTGGGGCATTTGGACTTCATCTGATATTGATTTCCTATGATGTAAAAAACATGCAGAAAACAACAACTAGCACTTGGCACTATGTCAATAGGTTAGTACCAAAAAATGACTATAAAATGATTATAAAACATCCAAGATTGATAATAAACCAGCATGCAACAATAAAAAATTAGAGATACGTTGGAGACGTATCATGAGCACAAGACACCAGGGCGTGCCTGGCCCCCCAGGCGTGCCCTGGTGGGTTGTGCATAGCCCGGCCCACCTCCGGTGCCCATCTTCTGGTATATAAGTCATTTTGACCTAGACAAAAATAAGGAAAGGACTTTCGGGATGAAGCGTCGCCGTCTCGAGGCGGAACTTGGGCAGGAGCACTTTTGTCCTCCGGCGAAGCGATTACGCCGGGGGAACTTCCCTCCCGGAGGGGGAAATCATCGTCATCATCATCACCAACAACTCTCCCATCTTGGGGAGGGCAGTCTCCATTAACATCTTCAACAGCACCATCTCCTCTCAAACCCTATTTCATCTCTTGTATTCAATCTTTGTACCGAAACCTCAGATTGGTAGTTGTGGGTGACAAGTAGTGTTGATTACATCTTGTAGTTGATTACTATATGGTTTATTTGGTGGAAGATCATATGTTCAGATCCAATATGTTGTTTAATACCCCTCTGATCTTGAGCATGATTATCATTTGTGAGTAGTTACTTTTGTTCTTGAGGTCACGGGAGAAATCATGTTGCAAGTAATCATGTGAACTTGATATATGTTCGATATTTTGATAGTATGTATGTTGTGATTCCCTTAGTGGTGTCATGTGAACATCGGCTACATGAAACTTCACCATATTTGGGCCTACGGAAATGCATTGTGGAGTAGTTATTAGATGATGGGTTGCGAGAGTGACAGAAGCTTAAACCCTAGTTTATGCGCCATTCCGTAAGGGACAGATTGGATCCAAAAGTTTAATGCTATGGTTAGAATTTATTCTTAATACTTTTCTCGTAGTTGTGGATGCTTGCGAGGGTTTAATCATAAGTAGGAGGCTTGTTCAAGTAAGAACAACACCTAAGCACCGGTCCACCGACATATCAAATTATCAAAGTAGCGAACACAAATCAAACCAACATGATGAAAGTGACTAGATGAAATTCCCGTGTACCCTCAAGAACGCTTTGCTTATTATAAGAGACCGTTTTGGTATGTCCTTTGCCTCCAAATGATTGTGCTACCATGCTGCACTTCTGTTTCTTTTATCGTTACTTGCTCGTTACAAAATATCTTGCTATCAAAGTACTTGCTACTTACAATTTCAGTGCTTGGAGACATTACCTTGCTGAAAACCGCTTATCATTTCCTTCTGCTCCTTGTTGGGTTCGACACTCTTACTTATTGAAAAGACTATAATTGATCCCATACACTTGTGGGTCATCAAGGCTCTTTTCCGGCGCCGTTGCCAGGGAGTGAAGCGCTCTTGGTAAGTGGAAATTGGTAAGGAAAAATTATTACAACGTGCTGAAATTTATTGTTACTTGTGACTATGAGAACAATCCTTTGAGGGGTTTGTTAGGGGTATCTTCACCTCGACCGGAACCACAATTAGTTGCCCCGCAACCTACTGCATCTACTGAAAATATTGAATATTAAATTCCTTCAGGTATGACAGAACAACTGCTAGCTAATCCTTATGCAGGAGATGGATCCGAACATCCTGATATGCACTTGATATATGTGGAAGAAATTTGTGGATTATTTAAGCCTACAGGTTTACCCGGAGATGAAGCTAAGAAGAAGGTTTTCCCTTTATCTTTGAAGGGAAAATCATTGGCATGGTATAGGCTATGCGATGATATTGGATTTTGGAATTGGAATCGATTAAAGTTGGAGTTTCACCACAAAAAAATCCTATGCATCTAGTTCATCGTGATCGGAATTATATATATAATTTTTGGCCTTGTGAAAGAGAAAGTATTGCTCTAGCTCGGGGGAGGCTTAAGTCAATGTTATATGCATGCCCCAACCATGAGCTCTCAAGAGAAATTATTATTCAGAATTTTTATGCTTGACTTCCTCACAATGATCAATCCATGCTCGATACTTCTTGTACTGGTTCCTTTATGAAGAAGACTATTGAATTCTGGTGGGATCATTTAGAAAGAATTAAACGCAACTCTGAAGATTGGGAACTACACGAAGGTAAAGAGTCAGGTATTAAGCTTAAGTTTGATTGTGTTAAATCTTTTATGAATACCGATGCTTTTCAAAAGTTTAGCACTAAATATGGGCTAGACTCTGACATAGTAGCTTCCTTTTGTGAATCTTTTGCTACTCATGTTGATCTCCCTAGAAAGAAGTGGTTCAAATATCACCCACCTATTAAACAAGAAATTAAAGAACCAGTGATAGCTAAAGACGAAACTATTATCTATAATGTTGATCCAGTTGTTCCCCCTGCTTATATTGAGAAACCGCCTTTCCCTGTTAGGATGAAAGAACTGTTGGGGATCGTAGCAGAAATTTAAAATTTTGTACGTATCACCAAGATCAATCTATGGAGTCATATAGCAACGAGAGAGAGGGGAGTGCATCTACATACCCTTGTAGATCGCGCGCGGAAGCGTTCAAGAGAACGGGGTTGATGGAGTCGTACTCGTCGTGATCCAAATCACCGATGATCCTAGCGCCGAACGGACGGCACCTCCGCGTTCAACACACGTACGGAGCGGGTACGTTTCCTCCTTCTTGATCCAGTAAGGGGGGAGGAGAAGTTGATGGAAATCCAGCAGCACGACGGCGTGGTGGTGGAAGTAGTGGGATCCCGGCAGGGCTTCGCCAAGCGCAAGCGGGGAGGAAGAGGTGTCACGGGAGGGAGGGAGGCGCCAGGGCTTGGGGTGCTGCTCCCATGCGCCTCCCCACTATATATAGGGGTGGAGGGGGCTGGTTTCTTGCCCTCCAAGTCCATTGGGGCGTTTGCAAAGGTGGGGGAAAGAAATCCCATCATTTGCCTTCCCCACCGATTGTTATCCCCCTTTTTTAGGGATCTTGATCTTATCCCTTCGGGATATGATCTTATTCCTTCTAAGGTGGGATCTTGGTGCGCCTTGACCAGGGGTGTGGGGCCTTGCCCCCACTACCCACGTTCATGTGGGTCCCCCCATGCAGGTGGGCCCCACTTCGGAACCTTCTAGAACCTTCCCGGTACAATACCGAAAAATCCCGAACATTTTCCGGTGGCCAAAATAGGACTTCCCATATATAAATCTTTACCTCCGGACCATTCCGGAACTCCTCGTGACGTCCGGGATCTCATCCGGGACTCCGAACAACTTTCGGTTAACCGCATACTAATATCTCTACAACTCTAGCGTCACCGAACCTTAAGTGTGTAGACCCTACGGGTTCGGGAGACATGCAGACATGACCGAGACGACTCTCCGGTCAATAACCAACAGCGGGATCTGGATACCCATGTTGGCTCCCACATGTTCCACGATGATCTCATCGGATGAACCACGATGTCGAGGATTCAATCAATCCCGTATACAATTCCCTTTGTCAATCGGTACGTTACTTGCCCGAGATTCGATCGTCGGTATCCCAATACCTTGTTCAATCTCGTTACCGGCAAGTCACTTTACTCGTACCGTAATGCATGATCCCGTGACCAAACACTTGGTCACATTGAGCTCATTATGATGATGCATTACCGAGTGGGCCCAGAGATACCTCTCCGTCATACGGAGTGACAAATCCCAGTCTCGATTCGTGCCAACCCAACAGACACTTTCGGAGATACCCGTAGTGCACCTTTATAGCCACCCAGTTACGTTGTGACGTTTGGCACACCCAAAGCACTCCTATGGTATCCGGGAGTTGCACAATCTCATGGTCTAAGGAAATGATACTTGACATTTGGAAAAGCTCTAGCAAACGAACTACACGATCTTGTGCTATGCTTAGGATTGGGTCTTGTCCATCACATCATTCTCCTAATGATGTGATCCCGTTATCAATGACATCCAATGTCCATAGTCAGGAAACCATGACTATCTGTTGATCAACGAGCTAGTCAACTAGAGGCTCACTAGGGACATGTTGTGGTCTATGTATTCACACATGTATTACGATTTCCGGATAACACAATTATAGCATGAACAATAGACAATTATCATGAACAAGGAAATATAATAATAACCATTTTATTATTGCCTCTAGGGCATATTTCCAACAGTCTCCCACTTGCACTAGAGTCAATAATCTAGTTACATTGTGATGAATCGAACACCCATAGAGTTCTGGTGTTGATCATGTTTTGCTCTAGGGAGAGGTTTAGTCAACGGATCTGCTACATTCAGGTCCGTATGTACTTTACAAATATCTATGTCTCCATTTTGAACATTTTCACGAATGGAGTTGAAGCGACGCTTGATATGCCTGGTCTTCCTGTGAAACCTGGGCTCCTTGGCAAGGGCAATAGCTCCAGTGTTGTCACAGAAGAGAGTCATCGGGCCCGACGCATTGGGAATAACTCCTAGGTCGGTAATGAACTCCTTCACCCAGATTGCTTCTTGTGCTGCCTCTGAGGCCGCCATGTATTCCGCTTCACATGTAGATCCCGCCACAACGCTTTGCTTGCAACTGCACCAGCTTACTGCCCCACCATTCAAAATATACACGTATCCGGTTTGTGACTTAGAGTCATCCAGATCTGTGTCGAAACTAGCATCGACGTAACCCTTTACGACGAGCTCTTCGTCACCTCCATAAACGAGAAACATATCCTTAGTCCTCTTCAGGTACTTCAGGATATTCTTGACCGCTGTCCAGTGTTCCATGCCGGGATTACTTTGGTACCTTCCTACCAAACTTACGGCAAGGTTTACATCAGGTCTGGTACACAGCATGGCATACATAATAGACCCTATGGCCGAGGCATAGGGGACGACACTCATCTTTTCTCTATCTTCTGCCGTGGTCGGGCATTGAGCCGTGCTCAATTGCACACCTTGCAATACAGGCAAGAACCCCTTCTTGGACTGATCCATATTGAACTTCTTCAATATCTTGTCAAGGTACGTACTTTGTGAAAGACCAATGAGGCGTCTTGATCTATCTCTATAGATCTTGATGCCTAATATATAAGCAGCTTCTCCAAGGTCCTTCATTGAAAAACACTTGTTCAAGTAGGCCTTTATGCTTCCCAAGAATTCTATATCATTTCCCATCAACAGTATGTCATCCACATATAATATGAGAAATGCTACAGAGCTCCCACTCACTTTCTTGTAAACACAGGCTTCTCCATAAGTCTGTGTAAACCCAAACGCTTTGATCATCTCATCAAATCGAATGTTCCAACTCCGAGATGCTTGCACCAGCCCATAGATGGAGCGCTGGAGCTTGCATACCTTGTTAGCATTCTTAGGATCGACAAAACCTTCCGGCTGCATCATATACAATTCTTCCTTAAGAAAGCCGTTAAGGAATGCCGTTTTGACGTCCATTTGCCATATCTCATAATCATAGTATGCGGCAATTGCTAACATGATTCGGACGGACTTCAGCTTCGCTACGGGTGAGAAAGTCTCATCGTAGTCAACCCCTTGAACTTGTCGATAACCCTTAGCGACAAGTCGAGCTTTATAGATGGTAACATTACCATCCGCGTCTGTCTTCTTCTTAAAGATCCATTTGTTTTCTATCGCTCGCCGATCATCGGGCAAGTCTGTCAAAGTCCACACTTTGTTTTCATACATGGATCCTATCTCGGATTGCATGGCTTCAAGCCATTTGTCGGAATCTGGGCCCGCCATTGCTTCTTCATAGTTCGAAGGTTCACCGTTGTCTAACAACATGATTTCCAAGACAGGGTTGCCGTACCACTCTGGCGCGGAACGTGTCCTTGTGGACCTACGAAGTTCAGTAGGAGCTTGATCCGAAGTACCTTGATCATCATCATCATTAACTTCCTCTCTAGTCAGTGCAGGCACCACAGGAACATCTTCCTGAGCTGCGCTACTTTCCGGTTCAAGAGGTAGTACTTCATCAAGTTCCACTTTCCTCCCACTTACTTCTTTCGAGAGAAACTCTTTCTCCAGAAAGGACCCGTTCTTGGCAACAAAGATCTTGCCTTCGGATCTGAGGTAGAAGGTATACCCAATGGTTTCCTTAGGGTATCCTATGAAGACGCATTTTTCCGACTTGGGTTCGAGCTTTTCAGGTTGAAGTTTCTTGACATAAGCATCGCATCCCCAAACTTTTAGAAACGACAGCTTAGGTTTCTTCCCAAACCATAATTCATACGGTGTCGTCTCAACGGATTTCGACGGAGCCCTATTTAAAGTGAATGCGGCAGTCTCTAAAGCATAGCCCCAAAATGAGAGCGGTAGATCGGTAAGAGACATCATAGATCGCACCATATCCAATAGAGTGCGATTACGACGTTCGGACACACCATTTCGCTGAGGTGTTCCAGGCGGCGTGAGTTGTGAAACTATTCCACATTTCCTTAAGTGTGTGCCAAATTCGTGACTCAAATATTCCCCTCCACGATCTGATCGTAAGAACTTTATTTTTCTGTCACGTTGATTCTCAACCTCACTCTGAAATTCCTTGAACTTTTCAAAGGTCTCAGACTTGTGTTTCATTAGGTAGACATACCCATATCTACTCAAGTCATCAGTGAGAGTGAGAACATAACGATAGCCACCGCGAGCCTCAACACTCATTGGACCGCACACATCAGTATGTATGATTTCCAATAAGTTGGTTGCTCGCTCCATTGTTCCGGAGAACGGAGTCTTGGTCATCTTACCCATGAGGCATGGTTCGCACGTGTCAAATGATTCGTAATCAAGAGACTCCAAAAGTCCATCTGCATGGAGCTTCTTCATGCGTTTGACACCAATGTGACCAAGACGGCAGTGCCACAAGTATGTGGGACTATCATTATCAACCTTACATCTTTTGGTATTCACACTATGAATATGTGTAACACTACGTTCGAGATTCATTAAGAATAAACCATTAACCAGCGGGGCATGACCATAAAACATATCTCTCATATAAATAGAACAACCATTATTCTCGGATTTAAATGAGTAGCCATCTCGAATTAAACGAGATCCTGATACAATGTTCATGCTCAAAGCTGGCACTAAATAACAATTATTGAGGTTTAAAACTAATCCCGTAGGTAAATGTAGAGGTAGCGTGCCGACGGCGATCACATCGACCTTGGAACCATTCCCGACGCGCATCGTCACCTCGTCCTTTGCCAGTCTCCGTTTATTCCGCAGCTCCTGCTTTGAGTTACAAATATGAGCAACCGCACCGGTATCAAATACCCAGGAGCTACTACGAGTGCTGGTAAGGTACACATCAATAACATGTATATCACATATACCTTTGGTGTTGCCGGCCTTCTTGTCCGCCAAGTACTTGGGGCAGTTCCGCTTCCAGTGACCACTTCCCTTGCAATAAAAGCACTCAGTCTCAGGCTTGGGTCCATTCTTTGGCTTCTTCCCGGCAACTGGCTTACCGGGCGCGGCAACTCCCTTGCCGTCCTTCTTGAAGTTCTTCTTACCCTTGCCTTTCTTGAACTTAGTGGTTTTATTCACCATCAACACTTGATGTTCCTTTTTGATCTCCACCTCCGCTGATTTCAGCATTGAATATACCTCAGGAATGGTCTTTTCCATCCCCTGCATATTGAAGTTCATCACAAAGCTCTTGTAGCTCGGTGGAAGCGACTGAAGGATTCTGTCAATGACCGCGTCATCCGGGAGATTAACTCCCAGCTGAGTCAAGCGGTTGTGTAACCCAGACATTTTGAGTATGTGCTCACTGACAGAACTATTTTCCTCCATCTTACAACTGAAGAACTTGTCGGAGACTTCATATCTCTCGACCCGGGCATGAGCTTGGAAAACCATTTTCAGCTCTTCGAACATCTCATATGCTCCGTGTTGCTCAAAACGCTTTTGGAGCCCCGGTTCTAAGCTGTAAAGCATGCCGCACTGAACGAGGGAGTAATCATCAGCACGCTGCTGCCAAGCGTTCATAACGTCTTGGTTCTCTGGGATGGGTGCGTCACCTAGCGGTGCTTCTAGGACATAATCTTTCTTGGCAGCAATGAGGATGATCCTCAGGTTCCGGACCCAGTCCGTATAGTTGCTGCCATCATCTTTCAGTTTGGTTTTCTCTAGGAACGCGTTGAAGTTGAGGGCAACATTAGCGTGGGCCATTTGATCTACAAGACATATTGTAAAGATTTTAGACTAAGTTCATGATAATTAAGTTCATCTAATCAAATTATTCAATGAACTCCCACTCAGATAGACATCCCTCTAGTCATCTAAGTGAAACATGATCCGAGTCAACTAGGCCGTGTCCGATCATCACGTGAGACGGACTAGTCAACATCGGTGAACATCTTCATGTTGATCGTATCTTCTATACGACTCATGTTCGACCTTTCGGTCTCTTGTGTTCCGAGGCCATGTCTGTACATGCTAGGCTCGTCAAGTCAACCTAAGTGTTTTGCATGTGTAAATCTGTCTTACACCCGTTGTATGTGAACGTTAGAATCTATCACACCCGATCATCACGTGGTGCTTCGAAACAACGGACTTTCGCAACGGCGCACAGTTAGGGGGAACACTTTCTTGAAATTATTATAAGGGATCATCTTACTTACTACCGTCGTACTAAGCAAATAAGAAGCAAAATATGATAAACATCACATGCAATCAAATAGTGACATGATATGGCCAGTATCATATTGCTCCTTTGATCTCCATCTTCGGGGCGCCATGATCATCTTCGTCACCGGCATGACACCATGATCTCCATCATCGTGTCTTCATGAAGTTGTCACGCCAACGATTACTTCTACTTCTATGGCTAACGTGTTTAGCAATAAAGTAAAGTAATTTACATGGCGTTATTCAATGACACGCAGGTCATACAAAAATAAAGACAACTCCTATGGCTCCTGCCGGTTGTCATACTCATCGACATGCAAGTCGTGATTCCTATTACAAGAACATGATCAATCTCATACATCACATATATTTCATTCATCACATCCTTTTGGCCATATCACATCACAAGGCATATGCTGCAAAAACAAGTTAGACGTCCTCTAATTGTTGTTGCATGTTTTTACGTGGCTTCTATAGGTTTCTAGCAAGAACGTTTCTTACCTACGTAAAACCACAACGTGATATGCCAATTTCTATTTACCCTTCATAAGGACCCTTTTCATCGAATCCGATCCGACTAAAGTGGGAGAGACAGACACCCGCTAGCCACCTTATGCAACTAGTGCATGTCAGTCGGTGGAACCTGTCTCACGTAAGCGTACGTGTAAGGTCGGTCCGGGCCGCTTCATCCCACGATGCCGCCGAATCAAGATAAGACTAGTAACGGCAAGTAAATTGACAATATCGATGCCCACAACTGCTTTGTGTTCTACTCGTGCATAGAAACTACGCATAGACCTAGCTCATGATGCCACTGTTGGGGATCGTTGCAGAAATTAAAAATTTCTACGTATCACCAAGATCAATCTATGGAGTCATCTAGCAACGAGAGGAAAGGAGTGCATCTACATACCCTTGTAGATCGCGCGCGGAAGCGTTCAAGAGAACGGGGTTGATGGAGTCGTACTCGTCGTGATCCAAATCACCGATGATCCTAGCGCCGAACGGACGGCACCTCCGCGTTCAACACACGTACGGAGCGGGGACGTCTCCTCCTTCTTGATCCAGCAAGGGGGAGGAGAAGTTGATGGAGATCCAGCAGCACGACGGCGTGGTGGTGGAAGTAGCGGGATCCCGGCAGGGCTTCGCCAAGCGCAAGCGGGGAGGAAGAGGTGTCACGGGAGGGAGGGAGGCGCCAGGGCTTGGGGTGCTGCTCCCATGCGCCTCCCCACTATATATAGGGGTGGAGGGGGCTGGTTTCTTGCCCTCCAAGTCCATTGGGGCGTTGGCAAAGGTGGGGGAAAGAAATCCCATCATTTCCCTTCCCCACCGATTGTTATCCCCCTTTTTTAGGGATCTTGATCTTATCCCTTCGGGATATGATCTTATTCCTTCTAAGGTGGGATCTTGGTGCGCCTTGACCAGGGGTGTGGGGCCTTGCCCCCACTACCCACGTTCATGTGGGTCCCCCCATGCAGGTGGGCCCCACTTCGGAACCTTCTAGAACCTTCCCGGTACAATACCGAAAAATCCCGAACATTTTCCGGTGGCCAAAATAGGACTTCCCATATATAAATCTTTACCTCCGGACCATTCCGGAACTCCTCGTGACGTCCGGGATCTCATCCGGGACTCCGAACAACTTTCGGTTAACCGCATACTAATATCTCTACAACTCTAGCGTCACCGAACCTTAAGTGTGTAGACCCTACGGGTTCGGGAGACATGCAGACATGACCGAGACGACTCTCCGGTCAATAACCAACAGCGGGATCTGGATACCCATGTTGGCTCCCACATGTTCCACGATGATCTCATCGGATGAACCACGATGTCGAGGATTCAATCAATCCCGTATACAATTCCCTTTGTCAATCGGTACGTTACTTGCCCGAGATTCGATCGTCGGTATCCCAATACCTTGTTCAATCTCGTTACCGGCAAGTCACTTTACTCGTACCGTAATGCATGATCCCGTGACCAAACACTTGGTCACATTGAGCTCATTATGATGATGCATTACCGAGTGGGCCCAGAGATACCTCTCCGTCATACGGAGTGACAAATCCCAGTCTCGATTCGTGCCAACCCAACAGACACTTTCGGAGATACCCGTAGTGCACCTTTATAGCCACCCAGTTACGTTGTGACGTTTGGCACACCCAAAGCACTCCTATGGTATCCGGGAGTTGCACAATCTCATGGTCTAAGGAAATGATACTTGACATTTGGAAAAGCTCTAGCAAACGAACTACACGATCTTGTGCTATGCTTAGGATTGGGTCTTGTCCATCACATCATTCTCCTAATGATGTGATCCCGTTATCAATGACATCCAATGTCCATAGTTAGGAAACCATGACTATTTGTTGATCAATGAGCTAGTCAACTAGAGGCTCACTAGGGACATGTTGTGGTCTATGTATTCACACATGTATTACGATTTCCGGATAACACAATTATAGCATGAACAATAGACAATTATCATGAACAAGGAAATATAATAATAACCATTTTATTATTGCCTCTTGGGCATATTTCCAACAAGAACACGCTAAAGTTTCAAGTGGTCAAGAAAAGCTATATTAGAACACCTAAACCAGCTGAACAAATCAAGGTAGAACCTAGTGTTGCTATGGTTAAGGATCTCTTGGTCGATAATATAGATGGGCATGTTATTTACTTCTGTGATGAAGCTGCTAGAATTACCAAACCCGATGAGAAAGATAAACATAGACCCGTTGTTGGCATGCCCGTTGTCTCAGTTAAAATAGGAGATCACTGTTATCATGGTTTATGTGACATAGGTGCTAGCGTGAGTGCTATTCCTTTTACCTTATATCAAGAAATTATGGATGATATAGCACCCGCTAAGATAGAAGACATAGATGTTACTATTAAACTTGCTAATAGAGACACCATCACACCACTTGGGATTGTTAGAGATGTTGAAGTCTTGTGTGGGAAAATAAAATACCCCACCGATTTTCTTGTTCTTGGTTCCCCACAAGATGATTTTTTCCCATTATATTTGGTAAACCTTTCTTGAACACCGTCAATGCTAGAATAGATTGTGAGAAACAAAATGTCGGTGTTAGCTTTGGTGATGAGTCTCGTGAGTTTAACTTTTCCAAGTTTATTAAAAAACTCATAAAAAGAATTGCCTCGTGAGGATAAAATTATTGGTCTTGCTTCTATTGTTGTACCTCCTACTGATCCTTTAGAACAATATTTGTTAGACCACGAAAATGATTTACATATGCATGAAAGAAATGAAATAGATAAGATTTTCTTTGAACAACGTCCTCTGCTTAAACACAATTTACCTATTGAAACTCTAGGAGGTCCTCCTCCACCTAAAGGTGATCCTGTGTTTGAATTAAAACAATTGCCACACACTTTGAAATATGCCTATCTTGATGAAAAGAAGATATATCCTTTTATTATTAGCGCTAACCATTCAAAACATGAAGAAGAAAGATTATTGAAAGTTCTGAGGAAGCATAGGGCTGCTATTGGATATACTCTTGATGATCTTAAGGGCATTAGTCCCACTCTATGTCAGCAATTAATATGGAACCTGATGCTAAACCCGTTGTTGATCACCAATGTCGGTTAAATCCAAAGATGAAAGAAGTGGTAAGAACAGAAATATTAAAACTTCTAGAAGCAGGTATAATCAATCCTATAGCTGATAGTAGATGGGTAAGTCATGTTCAATGTGTCCCTAAGAAAGGAGGTATTACTGTTGTTCCTAACGATAAGAATGAACTTATTCCACAGAGAATTGTTACAGGCTATAGAATGGTAATTGATTTTAGAAAACTCAATAAAGCAACTACAAAAGATCATTACCCTCTGCCTTTTATTGATCAAATGCTAGAAAGATTGTCTAAGCACACACATTTTTGCTTCCTTGATGGATTTTCTGGTTTTTCGCAAATACCTGTTTCACAACCTGATCAAGAAAAGACCACTTTCACTTGTCCTTTCGGAACTTATGCTTATAGACGTATGCCTTTTGGTTTATGCAATGCACCTGCTACCTTTCAAAGATGTATGACTGCTATATTCTCTGACTTTTGTGAAAAGATTGTTGAGGTTTTTATGGATGACTCTTCCGTTTATGGGAAGTCTTTTGATGATTGTTTAAGCAATCTTGATCGAGTTTTGCAGAGATGTGAGCAAACTAATCTTGTCTTGAATTGGGAGAAGTGCCACTTTATGGTTAATGAAGGTATTGTCTTGGGACATAAAATTTCTGAATGAGGTATTGAGGTGGATAAAGCTAAGGTTGATGCAATTGAGAAAATGCCGTGTCCTAAAGATATTAAAGGTATTCGTAGTTTCCTTGGTCATGCTGGTTTCTATAGGAGATTTATCAAATACTTCTCTAAAATTTCTAGGCCACTTACAAATCTCTTGCAAAAGGATATTCCGTTTGTCTTTGATGATAATTTTTTAGAACCCTTTGGAACACTTAAGAAAGCCTTAATTTGGGCACCTATTGTTCAACCACCTGATTGGAACTTGCCTTTTGAAATTATGTGTGATGCTAGTGATCATGTTGTTGGTGTTGTTCTAGGACAAAGAGTTGATAAGAAATTAAATATAATTCATTATGCTAGTAAAACTCTAGACAGTGCTCAACGCAATTATGCTACTACTGAAAAAGAACTCTTAGCAGTGGTGTTTGCTTGTGATAAATTTGGATCTTATATTGTTAATTCTAAAGTGACTATTCACACCGATCATGCTGCTATTAAATATCTTATGGAAAAGAAAGATGCCAAACCTAGACTTATTCGCTGCGTTCTTTTGCTACAAGAATTTGATTAGCATATCACTGATAGAAAAGGAGCTGAGAACCCCGTAGCTAATAACCTGTCTAGGTTGGAGAATATTCTTGATGACCCACTACCTATTGATAATAGCTTTCCTGGTGAACAATTAGCTGCAATAAACGTTTCTCATAATACTCCTTGGTATGCTCACTATGCTAATTATCATACCTGGCCAAACGGGCTCGCCCGGCCCGGCACGGCACGGCCCGGCCCATCGTAATCGTGCCTGGCCCAACATGGCCCGCCAGGGCACGATTACTATACGGGCCAGTAAACGGGCCAACACGTTGGCCCGTTTAGCACGGTGGGCCGCATATTTTCAGCCTGTTATTTGATGCACTGAGCATTTTTTAGCATATTTCGACATGTTGGGCATATATAGATGTATAAAAAAATAAAAATAAACATAATCGGGGCGTGCCGTGCCGGCCAGCGTGCCTAGCCTCCAGGCCCAGGGCGTGCCGCATGTCGGGCCCGGCCAATTTAGCCTGTGTCGTGCCTGGCCCAAGGCGGGCCGTGTCGGCGTGCTCACGGGGCGGCCCGAACAAAACGGCCCATTTGTCCAGCTATACTAATTATATTGTTGCTAAATACATACCACCTAGCTTCACATACCAACAAAACAAAAAATTCTTCTATGATTTAAGACATTACTTTTGGGATGACCCACATCTTTATAAAGAAGGGGTAGATGGTATTATTAGACGTTGTGTACCTGAGCATGAACAGGGACAAATCCTACAGAAATGTCACTCCGAAGCTTATGGAGGACATCATGCGGGAGACTGAACTGCTCACCAGGTATTGCAATCTGGGTTTTATTGGCCTACTCTCTTCAAGGATGCTCGTAAGTTCGTCTCATCTTGTGATGAATGTCAAAGAATAGGTAATATCGATAAGCGTCAAGAAATGCATATGAATTATTCACTTGTTGTTGAACCATTTGATGTTTGGGGATTAGATTACATGGGACCTTTTCCTTCTTCTAATGGGTATACTCATATTTTGGTTGCTGTTGATTATGTTACTGAGTGGGTAGAAGCTATTCCAACTAGTAGTGCTGATCACAACACCTCTATTAAAATGCTTAAAGAAGTTATTTTCCCAAGGTTTGGAGTCCCTAGATATTTAATGACTGATGGTGGTTCACACTTTATTCACGGCACTTTCCATAAAATGCTTGCCAAGTATGATGTTAACCATAGAATTGCATCACCCTATCATCCTCAGTCTACTGGTCAAGTTGAACTTAGCAATAGAGAAATAAAATTAATTTTACAAAAGACTGTCAATAGGTCTCGAAAGAATTGGTCTAAGAAATTATACGATGCACTTTGGGCCTATAGAACAGCATATAAAAATCCAATGGGTATGTCTCCTTATAAAATGGTTTACGGAAAAGCTTGTCATTCGCCTCTTGAGTTAGAACATAAAGCTTATTGGAAAATTAAAGAACTCAGCTATGATTTTAAACTTGCTGGTGAAAAGAGGCTATTTGATATTAGCTCATTAGATGAATGGAGAACCCAAGCTTACGAAAATTCCAAGTTATTTAAATAAAAAGTTAAAAGATGGCATGATAAAAGAATCCAAAAGCCTGAGTTCAAAGTTGGAGAATATGTTCTTTTGTACAACTCTCATTTCAGATTCTTTGCAGAAAAACTCCTCTCCAAATGGGAAGGACCATATGTTATTGCGGAGGTTTATCGATCTGGAGCTATCAAAATAAAATAATGCCGAAGGTACTAACCCGAAGGTTATTAATGGGCAACGAATAAAACATTATATCTCAGGTATGCCCAATAATGTTGAAAGCAATATTATCCAAACTATGACACCGGAAGAATACATAAAAGAAACCTTCTGGAACACTCCAGAATCATGAAAAAAAGAGGAGGTACATGATACAGTAAGTAAACGGACTCCGAAAAATCCACAAAAATATTTTCTGTCAATTTTGGAATATAACAAAAATTAGGAAAATAAGAAACAACCAGGAAGGCACCCTGGGTGACCAGAAGACACCAGGGCGCGCCTGGCATGCCAGGCGCACCCAGGTGGGTTGTGCCCACCTCGGGTACCTTCTGGTCTCCGTTTTTCTTCTGTTTGCTTGTTTCCCAAGATAAAAAAATCTTTATATACCCCCAAATCTGTTCACCACTGTATCGCGGAGAAATCTTTTGTTTTCTTTTCTTCCTGTTTTCGGTCAGACCTGTTTAGTCAGGCATCATGTCTTCTTCTTCCTCCTACAACGTGGAAGAGGAGGCTTGGTTGATGAAGATCGAGCTGAAGAGGGAAGAACCCGTAGAAGTTGTCAAAGGAGACAAGAGCAAGGAGGCTACCCGAGATCAAGCGCTGGTGGTTGAACCGGCCTGGCCTGCCAGAGAAGAAGAAGATATCCTTAAGCCTTATTATGAATATCTCACCCCCACCGAGATCGAAGCCTTTCAGATCATCGAGACAGTTCATGTGCAAAATAAATATCTCACCCATGAAAATATTCTGTTGCAAGAGCACATCATCGCCCTCCAGAGCATCATCCGTAAGTTGGAGAATCTCTTGATCCCGAAGGACAACATTGCTACTACTTCATCACCACCACCTCCTTCTTCATCACCAAAAGAAAATTGAGTATCGGGTATGGGCACTCCCCTTGGCTTTCGCCAAGCTTGGGGGAGGTGCCCCGATATCGAATCACCTTCACTACCTTTTGCCTTTATTTATATTAGTTCGATCTATAGTTATCTTTTGCTTTGGATGAATAAAAGTTTAGTTCGATCCTTTCTTTCGAGAGTTTGCCTAGTGATCTATCTTTGTAATCGTGTGCAAGATATATAATAAAATTCAGTTTGAGTTTTGCTTTCTTTACTTTCATGTTTCAATAAAGAAAGGAAATTAATGAAAAAGATCATATGCTAATCTTATGGTAAGTGATAACATCACATAAGGAAAGGTATAAGTAGAAAATTTTATTGTAGATTGACAAACATAGCATTGGTCAATAATGCAATTCATGAAAGAATTAATAAGGGAAGAGAAGATTCACATGCAAATACACCATCTTGTAAATCTTTTGTGATTGTGAGCCCCCATCAAATTATTATATGCCAAAATTGTTGACGTTGGACAAGGAAGACAACGTAATGATTTATGTTTGTTCATATTCACATAGAAGCTATATTGTCATAGATCCTTCAACATGTTGTGCTTGCTCCCTATCTTTGCTAGCCAAAAATCCTGCACTAAGTAGAGATACTACTTGTGCATCCAAAACCCTTAAACCCAAATCCTATTTTCAAGAGACCACCATACCTACCTATGGATTGAGTAAGATCCTTCAAGTAAGTTGTCATCGGTGCAAAAAGGCAATAAAAATTGCTTCTAAAAGTGAGATCATTTAGTTCAAGAGAAAATTGAGTGTTGTACGAACTTGTGATGGCAAAGAATAAAAGCGACAGACTGCATAATAAAGGGTGCCATCATAAGGGGAAATATAACGTGACGTTCTTTTGTACTAAGGATTGAGCATAAAAACAAAAAGTGCATGGCAACCTCCGCTTCCCTCTACGAAGGGCCTATATTTTACTTTTATGTATTTACTTTTATGCAAGAGTCAAAGTTTCTCTCTCTATTCCTTTTAGTTTTTTCTCTTTTGGCAAGCATCATGTGGTGAGGAAAGATCTAGGCACATATATCCAGTTGGATATGGGTAGCATGAGTTATTATTCTTGACATCACCCTCGAGGTGAGTATGTTGGGAGGCGAAACTATAAGCCCTATCTTTCTATGTGTCTGGTTGAAACGGCTTCTCATGTGTATGCGGTGAGTGTTAGCAATCATAGAAGACTATATGATGGTTGAGTATGTGGACTTGCCAAAAGGCTCTGATACGTGACCCTTCCTGAAAAGATTATGAATTGTAGTTGCAAAGTTGACTGAGAACATAGTTTGTTGGTTTCCAATAGAGTTTATGCTTTATACGTCGATGTTGTGATGAATTGTTACTTGTTCATGAGAAGTTATATGACAAAAGTTATATGATAAGAGTGCTATGATAAAAAGTTTTATGTTAAAGTTTGTTGTTGTTATAATAAAAGTTTCATGTTAAAGTTTGTTGCCGTTATAATAATTCACATGATGCTTCTATGTCCGGATTTTGTTTTTATCGACACCTCTCTCTCTCTCTCTAAGCATGTGGACATGTTTTTCGGTTTCGGTTTTCGCTTGAGGACAAGCGAGGTCTAAGCTTGGGGGAGTTGATACATCCATTTTGCATCATGTTTTCCTACTGTTATTTACATTGTTTTATTGCATAATAATGCTTTTTGGAGTGATTCTAAAGCCTTTTCTCTCATAATATGCAAGGTTCACACAAAGAGGAAGAATTTCGGCAGCTGGAAATCTGGACCTGAAAAAGCTACGTCAGGATACCTATTCTGCACAACTCCAAATGAGCTGAAACTTCACGAGGAATTTTTATGGAATATATGAGAAATACTGGAGCAAATAACTACCGGAGGGGGGGCACCTGGTGAGTACAAGACACCAGGGCACGCCTGGCTCCCCAGGTGCCCCCTGGTGGGTTGTGCTCAGCCTGGCCCACCTCTGGTGCCCATCTCCTGGTATATAAGTCATTTTGACCTCAAAAAAATGAGGACAGGACTTTAGGGACGAAGCGCTGCCGTCTCGAGGTGGAACTTGGGCAGGAGCACTTTTGCCCTCCGGCGGAGCGATTCCGCCGGGGGAACTTCCCTCCCGGAGGGGGAAATCATCGTCATCATCATCACCAACAACTCTCCCATCTTGGGGAGGGCAATCTCCATCAACATCTTCAACAGCACCATCTCCTCTCAAACCCTAGTTCATCTCTTGTGTTCAATCTTTGTACCGAAACCTCAGATTGGTACTTGTGGGTGACTAGTAGTGTTGATTACATCTTGTGGTTGATTACTATATGGTTTATTTGGTGGAAGATCATATGTTTAGATCCAATATGCTATTTAATACCCCTCTGATCTTGAGCATGATTAACATTTGTGAGTAGTTACTTTTGTTCTTGAGGTCACGGGTGAAATCATGTTGCAAGTAATCATGTGAACTTGATATGTGTTCGATATTTTGATAGTATGTATGTTGTGATTCCCTTAGTGGTGCCATGTGAACATCGACTACATGACACTTCACCATATTTGGGCCTAAGGGAATGCATTATGGAGTAGTTATTAGATCATGGGTTGCGAGAGTGACAGAAGCTTAAACCCTAGTTTATGCGCTATTCCGTAAGGGACAGATTGGATCCAAAAGTTTAATGCTATGGTTAGAATTTATTCCTAATACTTTTCTCGTAGTTGCGGATGCTTGCGAGGGGGTTAATCATAAGTAGGAGGCTTGTTCAAGTAAGAACATCACCTAAGCACCGATCCACCCACATATCAAATTATCAAAGTAGCGAACACGAATCAAACCAACATGATGAAAGTGACTAGATGAAATTCCCGTGTACCCTCAAGAATGCTTCGCTTATTATAAGAGATCGTTTTGGCATGTCCTTTGCCTCCAAAGGTTTGGGCTACCTTACTGCACTTTTGTTGCTATTATCATTACTTGCTCGTTACAAAATATCTTGCTATCAAACTACTTGCTACTTAAAATTTCAGTGCTTGCAGACATTACCTTGCTGAAAACTGCTTATCATTTCCTTCTGCTCCTCGTTGGGTTCGACACTCTTACTTATTGAAAAGACTACAATTGATCCCATACACTTGTGGGTCATCACACGTGGGGCGGACTGGGGCCCAGTGGTTTGATGGAGACGTGATACTCGGCATCGGTCGGTGATGATCGATGGTCTCTGCAGTGAGGGTTGAGGCAGTATGTGGGCTAGCTACCCGGGAGAATCGGCCAGGACAGCAGAGGCCCGATGTGGTGATAGCGGCGAGGCGTGCGGTAAGCACGGGACACAGCGACGGACCAAGGCACTGGTGATCAAACATGTGGTCGGATAAAGTGTGCAGAGGGTGCTGAAGCAGTGTTGGCGAGTACCAGATTCAAGTTGGTGATTGAGTCTATCGGTGATAGTTGATGGACAGGAGTTGACCATGGAGAATCTGTGAAAGTGGCAGAAAGTCTTAATTTCAAATGCTGAGACAGTACATGGCTGTATATTCTGTGGTGTTCAGTGCACATGACAAAGTGCGAATGACAAGTACAGAAGGAGGCGGAGTGCTATAGCTATGGGACATGCCAGAGACTATCCGGGAAAAGGATGTGACAACTGTGAATTTGACTCAGGGTGACACAGGGCGACAGTGAAATTCCTTCAAGTTTCAGACAAGCAGTCAAGAAAGAGCGGTGACGTTGAGCTCAGGTAACTCTTATATGTGAGTTTTTCACTTTCACGCAAACAGTGGTCGGTGTATGATGGCGTTGAACGGATTCTCCGAAAGTTGGGAGCACAAAGTAGAGTAATGAGGAATTTAATTTTGCTCGAGTGTTAGCTGTGAAGAAGACGAGAAGAAACTGCAGTTGCAGGTGGAGTCACGTGGAGTCTGGGAGTAGCAGTGGTGCTCATGGCGTATCTCAAGTCCAATGTACATGGAGGTTCGACGCATGGATGAATCAAAGGTGGTGGAGAATATTCGCCAAGGTGGAGTTTGTTAGAGTTGTGTCGAATATTATTGTACAAGGTAGGTTACAGTTGGACTTGATTTTGGACTGTGTGTAGACACAGTAAGAGTTGTGTCATAATAGGACACTTGTATTCTAGGCCTCTCACATATAGCGAGGTAAACGCACAATGTAACCTATGCCAACATAATAGCACAGGCACGCGGGGGAGCCGACGACGTGTGCCGGCGCCCGGGCGGCTGGTGTGCAGTATTGTGGTGGTGTCATGGGGAGGAGCGCCCGTAGTCAGGCCCCGGGATGTAGCCCAGATGGTGAACCTCGTTAACAAATCTCTGTATCGTGCTCGCGTGATTGCTTGATCCTCGGTAGATTAACAGTGGCCTCGGATTAATTCTAACAAGTTTTTTCATGGTAATACGTGTCTCATTTATATCATACGAATCATAGTACAAACCACGTATGTGCAGACCCGGTAAACCAAAAAAATAGCAGAACGCAAGTCTTTGCACAAAGAAACACCAGCCAAGAAGTAAAATACAAATAAGATCGAAGAAACCTGTGAGCTTAACACAAACGCCCATCATCTGCCTCTGGCACCACCATAGCAGCCACCAAAGAAAAAATGACGGATCACCTACACACCCAAGCTCAACGCGACTCCAGCACTGATATGTAGTTTTGCCGACCTTCAAGATGGCTCGTCGAAGGCGAAACCATTAACGTTGAACGAATATGACCGGGGCACACTCCAGACACTCTATCGAACTCCAGATTGGCACCCCCACATAACTAAGACGTCGGAGAAGGAAACCATACCTGCCATCCACGTACCACGAACCCAGCACACGATCCACTATCTTTCAGATGCCGCTCATGCATACCACTATTTGCATTCGCTCTTGGACTACCTCCCAAGCTCCACGCCGTCGCTGGAGGAAACATCGTCGCAACGGCGAAGCCCGAGGGCACATGCCCTCCACGAGGATGCTGCGGCCGCACCATCCTTATTTGAATAGACTGGATTCCAAATCTATCCCAACCATAGGAGCGATCGCCTCGTCGGAGTAGGATCTGCAGAAACTTTATTCAACACCACCGCCGCCACCGCCACCGCCGAGACGATGAACGGCCTAAAAACTAAGCTACTTTGACTAAAACTATCCACACGCATGGATCCGGCGCCCCCCTCACCACCGACGACCGAGGTCGTCAACAGAGGGGAGCCGTCAGAGGACGGCGGTGGGCATTGATGAGATCGCTTTTTCTTCCAGAGGAAGAAATAGAACGAAAAAGAGGCACACTATTGAGAATACATAAAAATTATATACATGCGAGTACCGCGCGCAAGGTGCCCATGAAGCCTAGGTAAGAAAATAAAATAAATCATATTAGGAGAAAGATAAACCAAGTTAGTGACAAGAGACATGTTTTAGAGACAGATTAAAGTGACATTGAGGTGGTGGACTAAGAGTAAATTTGTATCTCCAGGCTGAGCTCAAGCTGGACGGCGTGCGTCAGGCCACTTTCCACAGCCGCGCCCGTCGACTCACGCATGGTACGCGGTGGTGGTCGGCGCAAAAGCACCCACGTGTGTACGTGCACCCTCCTCCTCAGGGCCGTACGCGACAAAACAGGGGCCCGGTACAAAATCAAAAATTAGGCCATCGATAGCAATGGAAATTAGGAAACGATATTTAAAAAAAAAAGACATGTTGGCAGTACAAGTTTGAAGAACTACATCTTGTCGAAAAGTGATTCTCATTGTAAATAAAAAGTAGTACATTCTATAACTAAAAGACATTGCAAACAAGAAATCTAAGAGGCAAATACCAGTTACTGTTTGGGAGTATGAAAAACAGAACACCGAAAAAAAGAAGGATGAAACAACTTTGATAGATTTGAGAAGGAGATATGAGGCAGCAGCGCGTGGCGCTCTGATAGTCCGGTCCAGGGCCTGGTCTAGTCGTCCCTCTTGATGAATCAGAGACCAAGCGATCGGGCTTTGGCTTCCAACTCCAATCGTCGCACCCAAATTACTGGCAGGCAAGCAGAAACAGAGAAAGAATTCCGGATGAAAACATCGAATAACCAGATGGTGGATTGAGGTGGTACATACCTATTCAGATTCAGCGAAGGAACATATTTATTTTCGAAAATGCGAAGGAATTAAGAGCATCTATGGTCGTACTTGGCAAATCCGACCCATCAAACGCCCGTGGACGAGCCGGGCGCGTCCGCGGATAGTGACCGGGCACGCCTCATATTTCTTTTTCCACATACAACTCTCTAATATGCATCCCCTAAATCCATACAAAATTATGCATAATATACAAAGAAAAGTATACTTTTCATCCTTCAATTTTTCGAGGAGTCTAAATTTCGTCCCTCAACTTTAAAACCAGTCATTTTGCATCCTTAACTCTTGAAACCGGACAAGTTTAGTCCCTCGTCTCGGCTGATCCGGTATTGTTGTTGACTCAGCACGGTTTTGGCTGGTCTTCGTCCTTGTGGTTGGTATTTCTCTCTCCTACTCACCCTCTTTCCTCTTCCTTCTCACTGTCTCTATGGGCATTTCATCAAACACATGAAGCGCGCCTACATTTCTTCTATCTTTTCGTCCCACACAAATAACACGAGCGTGTCCTCGGCAGAGAGGACTGTGCCGCAAGCACGCACACTGCTGAGGCTATTTGCAGCTTGGCACGCACGCTGGCTGCAAGTCGACAAGGTGATCCTGACGGTGCTGAACTCGGCTTGGGCGAAGCCGGGGTCCGTGTTGGACGTGTTCTGTAGAGCTTCCGGGTAGGCGAGCACACCATGGAGATCCTGGGACCACCAGCTCGTCATCGTCTCCCTTGACATTGCTGTGCACTGGTGCTGCAGTTAGATCCACGCACACTGCCTCGCCGTGGCCACGGACGCCGTCGACTTTTCTTGGCAGAAGAATTTCGTGGCAACGGCTATCTCCATGGGACGAAGCACTCGAGTTTGCGGACGACGCAGAGTGCCTCCATGCCGTCCTAGTGCACCAACCCCACGGCGCGCGTCGGCACTAGCCGTTGCCAATGTGGCAGGCGGCGGTTGGCTCTCAGCAGCTCCCCTCGGCTTGCCGACCACACTTCTCAGGCCTCTGGTTGGCTTCACCTTGTCGTTGCCACACTACGCCCCAAGTCCAGATCGTGGCCGACGCGCCGAACGGCCTCTATCCAGACTGTCGCCGTGCTCGAGCCGCCCTTGTCGGCCCGTCCAGACCATGGTCGTTACACACAGCCGCGGTCATACATCATGTAGAGCTCCCTGCGGTGGACGGCGATGTCCAGCAGCCGATATGCGCCATCGGAATGTCCAGCACACGGCATAGGAACCAGCGCACGAAGGCTTCCCAGTAGCACGTTTGGACGGGGAGGCTGTGGCAAGCGCCCTGGAGGAAGCCGATGAAGACGCACTTCGTGAGAGGTGGTGAGCCACGGGACCGCCGGCGGGAGAAACCGCCACTTCTGTTCGGCGGCGAGGCGCCACTGCTCGGCCATGGACAGCACGCGGGAGTGCATGCCAGGTGTTCGATGAAATGGTTCAATAGAACGACAAGAGAAATACCGCCACGTGGACAAAGACCAGGCAAAACCGTGCTGAGTCAGCAGCGACACCGGGTCGGCCGAGACAAGGGACAAAATTGGTCCGTTTTAAGAGTTAAGGATGCAAACTGACTAGTTTAGGAGTTGAGGGACGAAATTTAGACTCCCCGAAGAGTTGAGGGACTAAAAGTATACTTTTCTCTAATATATATAGCTACGTACTACGTTCTATACTAATCAAATTTCGTCGTTGTTGGAGATGGCCTCAGTCGCCTGCACCGAAGCCGGAGCCGCCAGCGCCGGAGCTTGGGCCGCCTCCGCCGCCTCCATCTATTGCCGACGGCGACGCCTTGCCTCCGCAGCCAACTCAGAGCGGATGAAGCTCAGGATAGCGTGCTGCTCCGGCCACGCGCCCACGTCCTCCTCCATCGCCAATGCCTCCTCCTCCCCCACATCTAGCTTTGATGCCTCCTCCGCCGGCTCCTGCTCCTCCTCCTCTTCCTCGTCCGCCGGCTCCTGCTCTTCCTCCTCTTCCTCCTCCGCCGGCACCTCCTCTTCCTCCACCTCCGGTTCCAAAGGTAGCCCCGCTTCCCTACGGATCTGGACCTGCTCAAGGAGGAAGAGACGGTGCTGGATCGTCTAGTAGCGGCGGCGTAGGGGCATGGCTAACGGGCTCGAGTGGCGGCGGAGGGAGGGAAGAGGCGGATGTGCTATGGCTGGGGGCGCCAGCCGGCTTAAATAGTCGGGCAAGACACTACGCAGCCTGCCGGAGTGACGCCACACGGCGACAGACGCAGCGTCCGTCGGACCGTTGGGTTTCCGGGCGTTTCCGTATGGGGCGCCTTCGTCACGCCGACGTGGCGGGCGCGCTGGATATGGTGGGTGCCGGTCAGCCCGGGCGTTTGAGGGCCGTTTGAGAGGCCCGTCTGAGTCAAAAATCGTGACCGAGCGGCCTGCCCGGATGTTTGAGACGGGTTTGAGGGGCCCGGTTGTAGATGCTCTAATCCAAGGCATAAGAATAACATCTTGGATTACTTGAAGAGGAAGTGATGTGTGTTGAAGCCGTTTAAACACTTGCTCTGGAAGTGGAAGAGAATAGGGTTTTTACGGCACCCTATACTGCTACTGGGGAGGGAGCAGTATCTGTGCGATCCCACCATTTCGAAACGGAGGCAAAAGATTGGCCATCCATTAATTACAAAGAAGTTTGGAGTTGCTTTTACAAGGAAAGCTAAACAAGAATTACAAGGCCACTACTCTCCCGACATGATGTGGCCCAAATGTTTTGCACCCGCATTGACCCAAAGCCTTGCCTCAGCTTGGATGTTTGATAACAGGATGGACGGAAGAGTAGACTTGTGCCGGAACACCCTAGCATTCCTTTCGCACCAAATGGTCCAGCATGTTAGCATGGTGAGGGAGGCTATCGCCTTCCGATTCGTCATTCCTGACGCCCGACATGTTGATCCACCGGTCCTTGATGGAGCATTGAGCCCCCCAAGTTGAGAAGTCGATGAAGTCGAGATTGAGCCAGCCCTTGATCATTCCCCACAGCCTAATGGAGAAACGACACTTGTAGAAGATGTGTCCGACCGTCTCTGTTGTCTGCTTGCAAAGCGGACAGAGCCCGCAGTTAGGCCACCCCATTTTTTCCAACCGATCCGCTGTCCAGACACGGTTTTGGAACGCCAACCAGGCGAAAAATTTCATCTTAGGGGGAGCCCAAGCCTTCCAGACCGCGGCGCCCATGGGTGAGCAGAACGACCCAAGAAGTTGGCCGTGGTACACGGAGGTGGCGGAGTATGACCCGTCGGTTGTGTGCTTCCAAATAATGGTGTCCTCGATGTCCACCACCATCGGTATGGCCCTAACGCGAGCCCAAAGAGTGACAATATCGTCCAATTGTCTAGGAGCTTGATTGTTTTAGCCAATTTCCTTTGTGCATGGCATCCATGACTTTCCACTTCTGCTTGGAAGCCTCGAAGATGAGAGGGGCGATGTCGGACGGCTCTTCTCCATTTACCCAAGGGGAGTCCCAAAATGACGCACGTGCATAGTTGCCGATGGTGATGTGTGAGGATGCATAGAAGAGGTCTCGATCAAGCTCATCACAAGGGTTTGCCATACCCACCCGCATCTTGGACGGTTCCATCCATTCAACCAATCCCACCGTCGATTTTTATATAAGGGTAGTACATACATTTCTGGTTCAAAAACTTACGGTGAGAAAAGAAAAACTCTTGTTCGCAAAGGGAATTGCTCTGGTGGGCCAATACTTCGGAATGCATCGTGCACACGCCGATGACGGCGGCGGTGACGACCAAGGCACCAGCAGGTTGAGCCCTGCCTGGGTGAGCCACCGAGCACACAACGTGGTTGTCGATTTTAGAGCAAAGGCAGATGAGCAGCTGCACGTCCCACAAGTTAGGCCAAAAGAGAGCGGCGGGGGAAAAAAGACGACCATGGGCGTAGCGAGGACATGGTTAGCACGAGCTAGGCGAGGTTTCGCCGCGCTCCGGCGCTCACCTAGCTGCAGCTCTTCGGGGGGCTCTTCGTCGACGGCGGCAAGCTTGTCCGCGAGGGTGGTCTCGCATGCGCTGCCGCCGTGAACCAGGCACAATACGCGCGACGCTAGGTCGAGGATGGGACGCACGGCGACGGGCCATAACGTCGTAGCCGTACAAGCATCAGTCCATCATCACGGCGGATTAATGGGACGAGTGCCCTGGGGCGTTTGCCGGAGATGCACACGGACGACTTGTGGACGACGCTGAAGTTCAGGCCATCTGATGCCGGCAGCAGCACTGCTCCATCGTTGGATATGCCTGTCGGCTGCGCGACGTGTGTGCAGTTTCGTGTGCACAGCAATTTCGTTAGTATTTCTATTTAAGGAACACCTGGATGTGTAGTGCTGCTACCGTGTGTAAAATCGGAGGCCCTAGTAACTGGGGTCCCTGTGCAGTTGAACACCCTGCACAGGTGTCCCCGTACGGGCCTCCTGGTGTGTGTGCGCCAGCGCGAGCGTGCTCCTGTTTCGTGCGAGTGGCGTGCGTTCGTGCATGCGCTGGTGCGTGTGCATGCCGGCGTGATTCTATATACTACTAGTAGCAATCACCCTCGTCCAAATAATACTTCAGACCAGGGATTGAGGCCCCTTGGGGGTGAAAAAACACTAGTACTACTATTACCAAACATGGCCTAAGGCTATAACCAACTCCACCATAATAATTCTAATTAATTAGAGGATAAAGGCAGTTCCAACAGTCAACCCACAGCCCAAAATAAAGCACAGTTTTCACAACCAAAATAAAGCAGAGTTTCCTTCCTTTCCGAATTAGTTGTCCCTTCTGTTTACCTTCACTCACAGACCCCCCCCCCATGCTTTCCTTCTGCTACCTCAAGCCCCCACTCTGCTGTCCTTCTGTTACCTGCACTCGACCATAAATACTTGCTTTCTGCTGTCCTTCTGTTACCTGCACTCGACCATAAATACTTGCTTCCTGCATCAATCGAATAAACCCCTCTGACCAAACCTCCACTCTAGGAGGAAGCTGAGACAAGGCATGAACTCCTGCTGTCAAGGTCCTTCCGTCCCTGTCCCTAGAAGAAAAAGAAAATCAATTGGCAATCAGTCAATGAGTATATGAGTACACGTGTCCAACCAAAAAAAAACAAGGCATTTGTTACCTTCTCTTCCTCTCCTGTTCACTGAAGTCAAGTAGAGCCAATCCTACCTTGAATCCAGACCTTGGGTCAGTTATACCCCCTATTATGCCATAGTAGGCCTCAAATATTCCCTCCCTAACTTTGGTACTATGATCCTCATCCTGTTCCTCTGACTTGACCTGAGTAAGCTTTTCCACAACTAGAAGCTTTTCCATAACTAGAGGCAGGTATTTCTCAAATTTCTCACCAAGAGCAAGAGCAAGAGCAATCTGTCCAATGCTTGATAGAATTGGAGGCTGAAGTGTCACTTCTGTCATACCTTCGCACAGAACATCCATAATATGATCAAAGGATGGCACCACTTCTTCCTTTTTCCCCTTTTTTCTCAAGACTTGGCAAATATCACACATCACTTCTAGATAAACTGGAAAGAGTCGCTTCACACTAAAATATTGTAGCAGCATAGGCATGTGTTGTCCAAAATCACCACCAATGGCATGAGCAAGAGCACCAATGGCAAGGGCTGCTCCATCACGTGCACTAGTACTGTCACGGGTCAACAGAGGGCACAATAACAGCAACACACATTTAGCAGACCACTTAAGTGTAAAATTTTTGCTGCTTCCAAGCTTGTGGATTAAGACATTAAGTAGACCACACAGCAAGACCTCAAGTTGGTTCTTCCTCTTAAGAGATGAAATTGCACCATGACCATGAAGCACAGTGTTCAATCTTCTCATGATATGAGACATCAAACCTATAAGTGCCCGACAGACTTGCAAGTCTTGAACGTGACTGACTCTTACAATCTCACTCAATGCTTTATAAGGACATGCAAGAAGCCTATAAGGAGTATCCCTAGCCAGATCTGAAGCACAAATGAGAGCATCAATAACAGGCGGAACAAAAGGTGAAAGCTGAGATAAGTTTGACTTTGACTTTGCATCATCTCCATAACTTCTTGCAAGAAAACATAGAGCTCCATGCACTTCAGTGGACACTTGAGGGACATCTTTGCTCCCCTCTATCAAGACCCTCATGATCCCATCCAGGGTCACCACTTTATTTCTCATAATTCTATTTGCACCAACAAGCTCAAACAGCCGCCCAAGACTCCATGCAGCCTTGCCTCTTACACCTTCCTCCCCATCTTCCATCATGGTAAGCAATAAATCAACCACAGGAGCAAGTTGCTTGACAGAGGGACCTTCAAGGATAAAACCTAATGGAGACAATGCTGCTACCTTATGTGGCCCATTCATGTTTTCCACAACAAAATGCATCACAAGGGGGACAATTCCACCCTTCATAATTCGAGCTGCAAGGCCTAGGCATGTCATGGAAATGCCTTGTAGAGTCTCATCTTCCTCTTGTTCCACATTTTCATCTCCCTCTTCTTCTTGTTCCGCAGTCATGGAAATGTCTCCATCTCCCTCTTCTTCTTGTTCCGCAGTCATGGAAATGTCTCCATCTCCCTCATCTTCCTGTTTCCAAATGTCCTCTTGTTTTAAATCTCCCTCTTCTTTTAAGTAAGTGCGTAGGAGAAGTGGAACAAATGAACAGAGAGTATCAATAAAGCTAGATGCCCCTTCTTCTTCTTCTTCTTCTTCTTCTTCTTCTTCTTCTTCTTCTTCTTCTCCTTCTTCCTCCTCCTCCTCCTCTTCCCAATTAATCTCTTCTTGGCAAATAGTCATCCACAACTTAATACATTGGACTTTAACTGATTCCACATCTCCTTCCAAAGCTTGGGATGTAAGACTCAACATGATTTCCTTGTATGGTTCTAATTTGGTATGACAAGTGGATGCCATTGCAACAAGGCACTCAAATGCCGCCTCTTTGATCTCCGCTCCAGATTCACCCCGGCCTCCTGCCACATCACAAACAGTCACTACTGCCACATCACAAACTGCCACTATAGAATTTCTCCAAGCATGACCTTTAAACTTAGCTAACTCAAGAATGTTGAGTAGAACTTTAAGGGCTGCCAGATGGACTTCAGAACTTAGAACTTGGTTCTTCAATGCATTGATGACACAAGCCATAACATCATCCACTTGATTCCCCTTAAGAACTTTAGGGATCTTCTCCTCGAAGATATACTCCAGCACCTCTAGAGTTGCTTGCTTCAGGGAAGAAGATGAACTTGCCATGTTGTCCACTAATTTACCAACAAGGTCCAGCCATTGATTCCGGGGTATCTCCATGCATGCAACTCTAGCAATAACTTTTGCAATAACTTTTGATGAGGGGCGCCTTGAATGAGATTGCGTTGAATCAGATTCTAGTGTCATGAGCAAGTTCGTTTTAATCTCGGATCGGATTGAGGGATGGAGGTTGAGCCATTTTAGAGAAAGTAGATCCTCGTGCGCATCCTTGAGTGCAGGATCCTTTGAGTCCAATGAGTTCTTAAGGGTGATGGCAGCAAGTACCCTAGACTCTTCTGGACTCCCCTCCCTCAAGAGCTCAGATGATAGTCGTAGGAGGAAGTTGGGAAGATCAAGATTATGGAGCCGCTTTAGCATGCCTTCTCCTATTGACCTTATGTTGTCATCTGGGTTGGAAGCATGTGCCAGAGCATCACTCATATCAATTGATTCATCCATATCAACTCTCTTGGGCAAGTCCCCTGGCAAACATCAAAGATAGGAAAAAAGCAACAAATTAACCACCAAAAATATGGTATGTAAGAACCAAATAAATGGATGGAGAACTAATTGTTATATTAATTATTAGAACATGTAACCATAGTTGGAAGAAGAAATAAAAAAAATTACATTAGCAAGAGCCTTGAAGTTACAACTAAAATACTAGCACTAAAATATTAGGAGAAAATTACAAGAAAACTAGTAATCATAGTCAAAAGTAGGAAACTTGAAGAGCAAAATTTACAAGAAAAATCATAGTGAAGTATAAACTAGAAAAAACAGCTAAAGAAAGTGATCATTCTTCATAGTATAAAGATAGATAGTATCCCTTACTAATAATCATATTCTACGATAAAAACAAAAAACTAGGAGCAAATTTACAGCAAAGCTTCCAGCACAAAAGGCAATAATACCACCATAAGGTACAGTTTAAATACAAAATGAAGATCATTATGACTTATAGCAAAAATTGATGGATAAACGCCTATATCTGTGAAACTTGATATAAAACATATCTTAAAGCAAAATAAATACAAAGTACCAAATGGGCTAGTTGTAGATCCAAAGCCTAGTTCCAAAGGATAGTGCCTGGACATCCTCTAACTAGGATCAAACACTAAGAGGGGCAATATAAGCTACACCAAAGAAATCCTTAAACTATGATTAATCAAGAGGGGCAATATAAGCTACACCAAAAAAATCCTCAAACTATGATTAATCAAGAACTAATAATCCAAGAGGGGGCATGTAAGCTACACAAAACTAATAATGAGGGACCTTAAGAGGAAATAGCAACTACCTCAACGTGAGGAGAGAGAGAAAAACAGGTTAACTATCCCCAAAACCAAAAGAGCACAACCACCTCCATGAAGCAACAACAAATCAATCTTCCCCGGATCTAGAAAATTTAACCTTCCCAGATCCAGAAAATTTAAATTTGACAGCTACATGGATGAGATTGTTGCTGCTGGTCACTTAGGGTCATGTGGGATCATCACTGTTGCTTCTTAGAAGACCTAGCCTTGCAATTAGAGATGAGAGTGGTGAGGGGCTAGCCAGGCGGCGATTAGAGTTAGGGATCCAGTAGATCTTACCGGCAGAAAGGAGGAAGCCGCCGTTTCTACTCGTGCGCCTCCGCTAGGTCGGGAGCTCGATGGCAGTGAAGCGCTGAAGAGCTCGCGGCGGCGAGCGGATGTCGTAAGCCCTGAAGAGCTCGCGGATGTCCAAGGGAAGCCCTAAATAAATTCTACGGAGTCTTCAGTCACGAGCCGAGCCGTTGGATGGATGTTGCTTTAAGATACACTACCGTCGTTGCCCGGTTTTTTTTGTGGTTTTCTTCCTTCTTTTCATTTACAGTTTTCACCGGTTTTCATTGGATTTCACGATCTTTGACAGCATCATATCGGTTTTTATTTCCTTTTTTATTTTTCTTCTATTTTCTTCTGTTTCTTTCACGTTTTCTTGGGGTTTTCTTTATTTTGCCATGTTTTTTTTTCGGTTTCATCAATCTCTACTCCTAATGGATGAGTTGATTCAATAGTCCCACCACTTTTGTCTGGTTTTTTTATCTGGTTTTTTTGCTGGGTTTTTTCGTCCCCTCCCCCACCCCACCCCATCCCACACAGGCATAAAAAAACCCCACCCCCCCCCACAAAAAGCGCTCCTCTCGATCCCATCTCAAATCCCCCTGCCGCCGACTCTTCAATGGGTTTTTTCACTTCACCTCCCACACAATAAGAAAAAAATCTGAACAAATCAAAACTTTTCGTGCGGGCGCAACTTATTTAGTAATATCTTTATGTAAAAAAATCGATCACGATCAATCTCCAATCAATATTTAAAGACCAAATCCAAATTAATTAACATTACATAAGTCGCTCAATCATTAGAATTAGTCTTTCCATACGTTAGTTCTCAAAAAGATAGTCTTTCCATCTGTTATGAAAATTACATCTCTCTACTACTAAAAGGGAATCTGTACCTCCTTTAGTTAGTACGCATGTCACACCCTCCCTCGATCAAAGAATCTCCTCCTGTCTCCGGTTTTCCTTGTTTTCTCATGCGAAAAATCAGGGCGAAATCCATATTCCGTTCCATGTATATCTGTCGTCTCTCCTGAAGAAAATCAGGGCATAATCCACTCGTTCCCATTAACATGCGTTTCCCCTGAAAACCAGAACTCTTGAGATGGGCGATCGTGAGGGGACCAAAAGGAGGAAGAGGAGCAACTTTCACCGCTGGCTGCAATGGCCTTTGCGCCGCCGGCGGCCGGGAGGACGAGCCCACGCCGAGAGCTACGCGCGGGTGGTGCGCTGTGAGCATAGATTAAAATCGCGGGAGAAACGATTTCGCGGCGGCCTCTCCCAGCAGCTATAGCGGCCGCCGTAGCGGGCAATCGCGGCAAATAGCGGAAATTTTTCTGGTGGGGGAGATGATTCTGGAGGGATTTGTTGATTGTTGAGCCATTTATAGGGATATGTGGAGGATTTCGCGGCAGCAGCCATAGCGTAGCGGCGAGGCTCCCGGGCAGCTATAGCGCAGCTATCGCGACTATTTCGCGGGCTATTTTAATCTATGGCTATGAGATCAACATCACCGCCGCAACTGTTCTTATGTAGTAGCCACAACTGTAGCGAGGCATCGAGCTGTTAGATTTCTCAACATGACCTCGCTGTAAAAGAGGTAAATCTCTGCGATTACAATCTATACTCCCGTTCTGGATATGGAGAAATGCAAGCTTCCATTGTCACAATTGTTAAAGATACGATGGTAGAGAGAGGGTGTAAATCACTTTTTAGTTACAATGGTTCTCAAATTATGTAAATCACTTTTTAGTAAATCACCTTTTTAGTTCTACAATGCCATATGGAGATATACAGTAGTTCTCAAATTATGTAAATCACTTTTTAGCTATAGTAGTTTCAAATTATACAGTAGTTCTCAACTGTTTTTGAAGAACTATGTTCTCAAATGTTACAGTACTACATGCATGATAACAAAAAGTATGCAAGGGGATGAGAAGGTTACCCCATATCCTGCGAGCTCACAGATTTTAATGTGGCCCATTAAAACTCCTAGAGCTTCTTGCTGGACGTCGACTTCATCATTTCTAAAATATCTTCCAGACTTTGATGTTTGTCTCTTCAATGAATTAGGAACCCAGGTAGTGATGCCTCGCTGGAGTATTGGTGAGCATGTGATCAATTTTGTGCACGTGTAATAACCTGATGAGTGCATTCAACAACAATAATCACTTCAGTACCAGGGGAAATCAGCAAAACGTAAAACTATTTAAAAGCAGGAAGGAATAAACCCAACATTTGTTGCATATATATGTTTAGTTATCACAAATATTGAGGGTTTAATCTCTGGCGCTTCCTTAGTGCAGAGTCATGGGCTTTCCAAATACTTGATGTTAATGGGTCTGAGATATTGTAGGTTAAAGTAGGTTAAATATAGTAGACGGTACTTGTTGATCTATTTTTCCAATGATATTTGTCTGTGATAGTGATGTTCTTGAACGACTTGACCCCGTTTGGTTCTCGTTGGGAAAGGGTGAATCTTTATAAGCAACACCGACACCGACAAATGGAGGCAACAAATAGCCTCTGACGCCCTCTTGGTGATATCACCAATGTTGATATACTCCCGAGAGAGGGTCCAGGTATATGAAATTTGAACAATATTGGTTTTTAGTAATTTCTTTTCAAGATTGGTTTCTACTAATTTGAAGAATCCCTTTCGCAAGCCATAGGATGTGTGCTACCTCTTGAGCACTGTGTTGGTTTTCCATTGAAGAGGGAAGGGTGATGCAGTAAAGTAGCGTAAGTATTTCCCTCAGTTTTTGAGAACCAAGGTATCAATCCAGTAGGAGGCCACGCACGAGTCCCTCGCACCTACACAAACAAATAAATCCCTGCAACCAACGCAATAAAGGGGTTGTCAATCCCTTCACGGTCACTAACGAGAGTGAGATCTGATAGATATGATAAGATAATTTTTTTGGTATTCTTGTGATAAAGATGCAAAGTAAAGTAAAAGGCAATAAAAATAGCTAAGTGTTGGAAGATTAATATGATGGAAAATAGACCCGGGGGCCATAGGTTTCACTAGTGGCTTCTCTCAAGAGCATAAGTATTACGGTGGGTGAACAAATTACTGTTGATCAATTGACAGAATTGAGCATAGTTATGAGAATATCTAGGTATGATCATGTATATAGGCATCACGTCCGAGACAAGTAGACCGAATCCTGCCTGCATCTACTACTATTACTCCACACATCGACCGCTATCCAGCATGCATCTAGAGTATTAAGTTCAAAAGAACATAGTAACGCTTTAAGTAAGATGACATGATGTAGAGGGATAAACTCATGCAATACGATATAAACCCCATCTTGTTATCCTCGATGGCAACAATACAATACGTGCCTTGCTGCCCCTACTGTCACTGGGAAAGGACACCGCAAGATTGAACCCAAAGCTAAGCACTTCTCCCATTGCAAGAAAGATCAATCTAGTAGGCCAAACCAAACTGATAATTCGAAGAGACTTGCAAAGATAACCAATCATACATAAAAGAATTCAGAGAACATTCAAATATTGTTCATAGATAAACTTGATCATAAACCCACAATTCATCTGTCTCAACAAACACACTGCAAAAGAAGATTACATCGAATAGATCTCCACAAGAGAGGGGGAGATCATTGTATTGAGATCCAAAAAGAGAGAAGAAGCCATCTAGCTAATAACTATGGACCCGAAGGTCTGAGGTAAACTACTCACACATCATCAGAGAGGCTATGGTGTTGATGTAGAAGCCCTCCGTGATCGATGCCCCCTCCAGCGGAGCTCTGGAAAAGGCCCCAAGATGGGATCTCACGGGTACAGAAGGTTGCGGCGGTGGAATTAGGTTTTGGCTCCGTATCTAATCGTTTGGGGGTACGTAGGTATATATAGGAGGAAGAAGTACGTCGGTGGAGCAACATGGGGCCCACGAGGGTGGAGGGCGCACCTAGGGGGGTAGGCGCGCCCCCCTACCTCGTGCCTTCCTGGTTGATGTCTTGACGTAGGGTCCAAGTCCTCTGGATCACGTTCGTTCCGAAAATCACGTTCCCGAAGGTTTCATTCCGTTTGGACTCTGTTTGATATTATTTTTCTGCGAAACTCTGAAATAGGCAAAAAACAACAATTCTGGGCTGGGCCTCCAGTTAATAGGTTAGTCCCAAAAATAATATAAAAGTGTATAATAAAGCCCATTAATGTCCAAAACAGAATATAATATAGCATGGAACAATAAAAAATTATAGATACGTTGGAGACGTATCAAGCATCCCCAAGCTTAATTCCTGCTCGTCCTCGAGTAGGTAAATGATAAAAACAGAATTTTTGATGTGGAATGCTACTTGGCATAATTTCAATGTAGTTCTCTTAATTGTGGTATGAATATTCAGATCCGAAAGATTCAAGATAAAAGTTTAATATTGACATAAAAGTAATAATACTTCAAGCATACTAACTAAGCAATTATGTCCTCTCAAAATAACATGGCCAAAGAAAGTTCATCCCTACAAAATCATATAGTTTAGTCATGCTTCATTTTTGTCACACAAGAATGCTCTCATCATGCACAACCCCGATGACAAGCCAAGCAATTATTTCATACTTTAGTAATCTCAAACTTTTTCAACTTTCACGCAATATATGAGCTTGAGCCATGGATATAGCACTATGGGTGGAATAGAATATAATGATGGGGGTTATGTGGAGAAGACAAAAAAGGAGAAAGTCTCACATCAACGCGGCTAATCAATGAGCTATGGAGATGCCCATCGATTGATGTTCATGCAAGGAGTAGAAGCGAGGGCGAGGAAAATTTTGGGGAGTTCTCGGTTACGGTGGAGGTCGGGGGCCGAGCGATGCGTGTTTCTCTCATACACGTACGCGCGTGTGTGCGAGGCGTTGGCTCTAACTTTACCCGAGTGAGGCGTTGGCTCTAACTTTACCCGAGCGAGGCGTTGGGCTCTAATTGAACCCGAGCGATTGCACTGCAGGCTACGCGTTACTGAACCCGAGCGATCGATCGATGGCTGTTAACTGAACCCGATCGAGCGATTCCTTTGCTACTGCTGCTAACTGAAGCCGATCGATGCTGCCTCTGGATGAACAGTGAGTGTTGCTGGGGGGGTTTGGATGAACAGTTCCCGGTGGGGGTGGATGAACAGGACCCCGTGCTGTTGCCTCTGGATGAACAGGACCCCGATCGATCGAGCCGGTTGGGGCTGGATGAACAGGACCCCGTGGAGGGCAGGATGAACAGGACCACCCCGTGGAGGGCAGAATGAACAGTAGATGGTGGAGGGCTGGATGAACAGTAGCCCGTGGAGGGGTGGTTGAACAGGAGCCCATGGAGAGGGCTGGTTGAATAGTAGCCGGTGGAGTAGCGCGTGGTGGAGGCTGGATGAACAGGAGCCCGTGGATGAATAGTCACAGGTGAAGGCTGGAGGAGGTCGATGGTGGATGAACAGTAGCTCGTGGAGGCTGGTGGGGGTCGACGGTGGAGATGAACAGTATCCCGTGGAGTCCCGTTTTGCGGTACGCCACACCGCTCCCGATGAACAGGACCCCCGTTTCGACCGTAGCGCTCCAACACAAGTCCGTTTCCTCCGTTTTGCGGTACGCCACACCCCTCCCGATCAACAGGACCCCCGTTTCGACCGTAGGAGGTCCGTTTCCTCCGTTTTGCGGTACGCCACACCCCTCCCGATCAACAGGACCCCCGTTTCGACCGTAGGAGGTCCGTTTCCTCCATTCTGTGGTACGCTAGGCCTCGTTTCCATCGCCTGTTCAGTCCAAACTCTCCCGATGAACACGACCATGCATTCCGTTCCGACCCAGCCGGTTGGCTCCCCATGAACACGACGACGACACTGTTTCTCCGTTCTGACCCAGCCATGTACGCGAGCCCTGGCCGTATGTATGCGCGAGTAGGCGTTCGAGACCCTGCCCGTATGTACGTACGTGGCCGTATTTTCTTTCTTGCACACTGGCCGCTGTACGTACGTGTACATGCTACGTGCGCGCCTCTACTACGACACGTGCGCGCCTCTACATCCACCAGTATATATGTACGTACACGTTCGCGACCAGAATGACAACGCTACGTACGCTTCGACCACGTGGGTCCCGACTGTCAGGCACTTCCTTGCCTGCGAAGATGTAGCTGGTGGGTCCCAGCAGTCAGGGGGCGAATCGTTTTTTTTTTGCCTGGACGCACTTCCTTGTGTGCGAAGGACTGTAGCTGGTGGGTCCCAGCAGTCAGGGGGAACCGTTTTTTTTCGCGAAATACAGTGGCCCCGTCCGGTGGGTCCCAGCTGTCAGCCTGGAGGAATCATTATTTTCCGCGTAATAAGGGAGGCACTCCTGCGGCCTGCGGCCATGGGACCCGCAGTTTGTCCAGCCTCACCACGTACACGTCCTTGTCCGATGGAAGTCGTTCCTTGACCACGTATACCACGCCGCGCTGAGAGCACCAGAGGCGGTGAAACGACGGCGAGGCTAGGCAAGGGGACCGCGGGGAGCCGAGGGAGACGCGGCAGTGGAAGCCCGCGCGGAGAGGAGTCATGAGGGTTCACTGGTTCGGCTGCGGCTGTGGAGGCTGCCGTCGCCTGCAGAATAACAGGGTGGTGTTGGGTGAGGTGGAATGGATGCCTGGCCAGCGGTGGGAGTAGTTGGGGGCGGTTGAGGCCTCCGCGGCAGGAACAGCCGGCCACGGGAGGCAGGAGCAGGCGTGGCCTAGGAAGGGAACGACATGGAGGCAGGGAAGACTCGGCAGTTGTTTCCCACGCGGAGGGGAGTACAACTGTACGAGGGTTTACTGGTTCGTCTGCCGTCGCCGAAGAATAACAACAGGTGTGGGTGAGTAGAGGGATGGCTAGGCAAGCGATGGGAGTACGGTGGGGCGGTGAGGCCTGCGTGGCAGCAGAGCCGGCCGCGGGGAGGAGGGAGCATGCAGTCCCACCGGGGCTTGTTTGAGCGGCTGGAGCAGGAAGAGCAGAGATTGAAGAAGCACGACGGCCGTTGGATGGCCACCCAACAGTCACTGCTTGTGCGTCAACCTTTTTTTAGGAAAGCCTCAAATCTGTGGAAAACAGCATACATCCCATCTGCCATTATTTCTAATAATTTACAGCCCATTTGCTAATTATTAAGGTTTTATTGGAGCCCATATTCTTTTTGTTAGCATTACAACCCATATTGTGGCCACGGTAAAAAAATTATAAGAAATTCTGCATATTTCAGTGCGGTCCGAACTGTTTTTAATCCCGAAATTTCGACTCACATTCAAACTGATTTTAATAATAAATGTATATCAATATAAAATCCAAAAATTCTCCCCGCATAAAAAATAATGTAATTTAAAAACCTCGAAATGAAAAAAAAGATATTTGAAACTAATTGCCGGTTTGATGTGTTTTAAAAATGTACAACCCATTTCTCATTACTGATGGGCCATTTTCTCGGCCAGCCGAATGAAAGCTCTCCTCGTCTTGAAAGATTTGCAGCCCAACAGGCCTGACAAAGCGACTTACTTGGCAAATCACAAAAAAACTAGGCTGTGGCCGTGGACCCAGCTGTCAGCCTCTCCACGTACAGTACTCTTCCGATGGAAGTCGTTCCTTGACCACGTTGACCACGCCGCGCGGAGAGCACCACGGCGGTGGACGACGGCGAGGCCTAGGAAGGGGACGACGCGGAGCCGGGGAAGACGCGGCAGTGGAAGCCCGCGCGGAGAGGAGTACGAGGGTTCACTGGTTCGGCTGCGGTGTGAGGCTGCCGTCGCCGCAGGGCCTGGCCAGCGGTGGGAATAGTAGGGGGCGGTGAGGCCTCCGCGGCAGCACAGCCGGCCACGGGAGGCAGGAGCATGCGGCACGACCGGCGCTGCTTTGGGCGGCTGGAGCAAGAAGACCAGAGGTTGAAGAAGCACTACGGCCGTTGGATGGACATCGTACGGTCACTGGAGCTAGAATCGTTCATATTGACTAAAGTTGACAAAGGCCCCCGTCCCAGTCAACTTAGTAGGCCCACAAGTCAGCCTCCCACCATGGTGGGTCCCAGCTAGCAGGGGGAGTATTCATTTTTTTGTGCGTAATAAGGAGGCACTTCCTTGCGTGCGAAGATATAGCTGGTGGGTCCGAGCTGTCAGCGGCGGTAACGTTTTTTTCGTGAAATACAGAGGCCCTTTCGGTGGGTCCCTGATGTCAGGTGGAGGAATCATTATTTTGCGCGTAATAAGGAGGCATTTCCTTGCGTGCGGCCGTGGACCCAGCTGTCGGCCTCTCCACGTACAGTCCACTTCAGATGCATGTCGGTCGTTGACCACGTTGACCAGGCCGCGCCGAGAGCACCAGGGCGGTGGACGACGGCGTGGCCTAGGAAGGGAACGACATGGAGGCAGGGAAGACTCGGCAGTTGTTTCCCACGCGGAGGGGAGTACAACTGTACGAGGGTTTACTGGTTCGTCTGCCGTCGCCGGAGAATAACAGCAGGTGTGGGTGAGTAGAGGGATGGCTAGGCCAGCGATGGGAGTACGGTGGGGCGGTGAGGCCTGCGCGGCAGCAGAGCCGGCCGCGGGGAGGAGGGAGCAGGCAGTCCCGCCGGCGCTTGTTTGAGCGGCTGGAGCAGGAAGAGCAGAGATTGAAGAAGCACGACGGCCGTTGTATGGCCATCCAACAGTCACTGCTTGTGCGTCAACATTTTTTTAGGAAAGCCTCAAATCTGTGGAAAACAGCATACATCCCATCTGCCATTATTTCTAATAATTTACAGCCCATTTGCTAATTATTAAGGTTTTTTTGGAGCCCATATTCTTTTTGTTAGCATTACAGCCCATATTGTGGCCACGGTTAAAAAATTATACGAAATTTTGCATATTTCGGTGCGGTCCGAACTGTTTTTAATCCCGAAATTTCGACTCACATTCAAACTGATTTTAAAAATAAATGTATATCAATATAAAATCCAACAAATTCTCCACGCATAAAAATTAATGTAATTTAAAATCTCGAAATGAAAAAAAGATATTTGAAACTAATTGCCGGTTTGATGTGTTTTAAAAATGTACAGCCCATTTCTCATTACTGATGGGCCATTTTCTCGGCCAGCCGAATGAAAGCTCTCCTCGTCTTGAAAGATTTGCAGCCCAACAGGCCTGACAAAGCGACTTACTTGGCAAATCACAAAAAAACTAGGCTGTGGCCGTGGACCCAGCTGTCAGCCTCTCCACGTACAGTACTCTTCCGATGGAAGTCGTTCCTTGACCACGTTGACCACGCCGCGCGGAGAGCACCACGGCGGTGGACGACGGCGAGGCCTAGGAAGGGGACGACGCGGAGCCGGGGAAGACGCGGCAGTGGAAGCCCGCGCGGAGAGGAGTACGAGGGTTCACTGGTTCGGCTGCGGTGTGAGGCTGCCGTCGCCGCAGGGCCTGGCCAGCGGTGGGAATAGTAGGGGGCGGTGAGGCCTCCGCGGCAGCACAGCCGGCCACGGGAGGCAGGAGCATGCGGCACGACCGGCGCTGCTTTGGGCGGCTGGAGCAAGAAGACCAGAGGTTGAAGAAGCACTACGGCCGTTGGATGGACATCGTACGGTCACTGGAGCTAGAATCGTTCATATTGACTAAAGTTGACAAAGGCCCCCATCCCAGTCAACTTAGTAGGCCCACAAGTCAGCCTCCCACCATGGTGGGTCCCAGCTAGCAGGGGGAGTATTCATTTTTTTGTGCGTAATAAGGAGGCACTTCCTTGCGTGCGAAGATATAGCTGGTGGGTCCGAGCTGTCAGCGGCGGTAACGTTTTTTTCACGAAATACAGAGGCCCTTTCGGTGGGTCCCTGATGTTAGGTGGACGAATCATTGTTTTGCGTGTAATAAGGAGGCATTTCCTTGCGTGCGGCCGTGGACCCAGCTGTCGGCCTCTCCACGTACAATCCACTTCAGATGCATGTCGGTCGTTGACCACGTTGACCAGGTCGCGCCGAGAGCACCAGGGCGGTGGACGACGGCGAGGCCTAGGAAGGGAACGACATGGAGGCAGGGAAGACTCGGCAGTTGTTTCCCACGCGGAGGGGAGTACGACTGTACGAGGGTTTACTGGTTCGTCTGCCGTCGCCGGAGAATAACAGCAGGTGTGGGTGAGTAGAGGGATGGCTAGGCAGCGATGGGAGTAGGGTGGGGCGGTGAGGCCTGCGCGGCAGCAGACCGGCCGCGGGGAGGAGGGAGTAGGCAGTCCCGCCGGCGCTTGTTTGAGCGGCTGGAGCAGGAAGAGCAGAGATTGAAGAAGCACGACGGCCGTTGGATGGCCATCCAACAGTCACTGCTTGTGCGTCAACCTTTTTTTTTAGGAAAGCCTCAAATCTGTGGAAAACAACATACAGCCCATCCGCCTTTATTTCTAACAATTTACAGCCCACTTGCTAATTATTAAGGTTTTTTTGGAGCCCATATTCTTTTTGTTAGCATTACAGCCCATATTGTGGCCACGGTTAAAAAATTATACAAAATTTTGCATATTTCGGTGCGGTCCGAACTGTTTTTAATCCCGAAATTTCGACTCACATTCAAACTGATTTTAAAAATAAATGTATATCAATATAAAATCCAACAAATTCTCCACGCATAAAAATTAATGTAATTTAAAATCTCGAAATGAAAAAAAAGATATTTGAAACTAATTGCCGGTTTGATGTGTTTTAAAAATGTACAGCCCATTTCTCATTACTGATGGGCCATTTTCTCGGCCAGCCGAATGAAAGCTCTCCTCGTCTTGAAAGATTTGCAGCCCAACAGGCCTGACAAAGCGACTTACTTGGCAAATCACAAAAAACTAGGCTGTGGCCGTGGACCCAGCTGTCAGCCTCTCCACGTACAGTACTCTTCCGATGGAAGTCGTTCCTTGACCACGTTGACCACGCCGCGCGGAGAGCACCACGGCGGTGGACGACGGCGAGGCCTAGGAAGGGGACGACACGGAGCCGGGGAAGACGCGGCAGTGGAAGCCCGCGCGGAGAGGAGTACGAGGGTTCACTGGTTCGGCTGCGGTGTGAGGCTGCCGTCGCCGCAGGGCCTGGCCAGCGGTGGGAATAGTAGGGGGCGGTGAGGCCTCCGCGGCAGCACAGCCGGCCACGGGAGGCAGGAGCATGCGGCACGACCGGCGCTGCTTTGGGCGGCTGGAGCAAGAAGACCAGAGGTTGAAGAAGCACTACGGCCGTTGGATGGACATCGTACGGTCACTGGAGCTAGAATCGTTCATATTGACTAAAGTTGACAAAGGCCCCCGTCCCAGTCAACTTAGTAGGCCCACAAGTCAGCCTCCCACCATGGTGGGTCCCAGCTAGCAGGGGGAGTATTCATTTTTTTGTGCGTAATAAGGAGGCACTTCCTTGCGTGCGAAGATATAGCTGGTGGGTCCGAGCTGTCAGCGGCGGTAACGTTTTTTTCACGAAATACAGAGGCCCTTTCGGTGGGTCCCTGATGTCAGGTGGAGGAATCATTATTTTGCGCGTAATAAGGAGGCATTTCCTTGCGTGCGGCCGTGGACCCAGCTGTCGGCCTCTCCACGTACAGTCCACTTCAGATGCATGTCGGTCGTTGACCACGTTGACCAGGCCGCGCCGAGAGCACCAGGGCGGTGGACGACGGCGAGGCCTAGGAAGGGAACGACATGGAGGCAGGGAAGACTCGGCAGTTGTTTCCCACGCGGAGGGGAGTACGACTGTACGAGGGTTTACTGGTTCGTCTGCCGTCGCCGGAGAATAACAGCAGGTGTGGGTGAGTAGAGGGATGGCTAGGCCAGCGATGGGAGTACGGTGGGGCGGTGAGGCCTGCGCGGCAGCAGAGCCGGCCGCGGGGAGGAGGGAGCAGGCAGTCCCGCCGGCGCTTGTTTGAGCGGCTGGAGCAGGAAGAGCAGAGATTGAAGAAGCACGACGGCCGTTGGATGGCCATCCAACAGTCACTGCTTGTGCGTCAACCTTTTTTTAGGAAAGCCTCAAATCTGTGGAAAACAGCATACAACCCATCTGCCATTATTTCTAATAATTTACAGCCCATTTGCTAATTATTAAGGTTTTTTGGAGCCCATATTCTTTTTGTTAGCATTACAGCCCATATTGTGGCCACGGTTAAAAAATTATACGAAATTTTGCATATTTCGGTGCGGTCCGAACTGTTTTTAATCCCGAAATTTCGACTCACATTCAAACTGATTTTAAAAATAAATGTATATCAATATAAAATCCAACAAATTCTCCACGCATAAAAATTAATGTAATTTAAAATCTCGAAATGAAAAAAAGATATTTGAAACTAATTGCCGGTTTGATGTGTTTTAAAAATGTACAGCCCATTTCTCATTACTGATGGGCCATTTTCTCGGCCAGCCGAATGAAAGCTCTCCTCGTCTTGAAAGATTTGCAGCCCAACAGGCCTGACAAAGCGACTTACTTGGCAAATCACAAAAAAACTAGGTTGTGGCCGTGGACCCAGCTGTCAGCCTCTCCACGTACAGTACTCTTCCGATGGAAGTCGTTCCTTGACCACGTTGACCACGCCGCGCGGAGAGCACCACGGCGGTGGACGACGGCGAGGCCTAGAAGGGGACGACGCGGAGCCGGGGAAGACGCGGCAGTGGAAGCCCGCGCGGAGAGGAGTACGAGGGTTCACTGGTTCGGCTGCGGTGTGAGGCTGCCGTCGCCGCAGGGCCTGGCTAGCGGTGGGAATAGGCGGTGAGGCCTCCACGGCAGCACAGCCGGCCACGGGAGGCAGGAGCATGCGGCACGACCGGCGCTGCTTTGGGCGGCTGGAGCAAGAAGACCAGAGGTTGAAGAAGCACTACGGCCGTTGGATGGACATCGTACGGTCACTGGAGCTAGAATCGTTCATATTGACTAAAGTTGACAAAGGCCCCCGTCCCAGTCAACTTAGTAGGCCCACAAGTCAGCCTCCCACCATGGTGGGTCCCAGCTAGCAGGGGGAGTATTCATTTTTTTGTGCGTAATAAGGAGGCACTTCCTTGCGTGCGAAGATATAGCTGGTGGGTCCGACCTGTCATCCGCGGTAACGTTTTTTTCACGAAATACAGAGGCCCTTTCGGTGGGTCCCTGATGTCAGGTGGAGGAATCATTATTTTGCGCGTAATAAGGAGGCATTTCCTTGCGTGCGGCCGTGGACCCAGCTGTCGGCCTCTCCACGTACAGTCCACTTCAGATGCATGTCGGTCGTTGACCACGTTGACCAGGCCGCGCCGAGAGCACCAGGGCGGTGGACGACGGCGAGGCCTAGGAAGGGAACGACATGGAGGCAGGGAAGACTCGGCAGTTGTTTCCCACGCGGAGGGGAGTACGACTGTACGAGGGTTTACTGGTTCGTCTGCCGTCGCCGGAGAATAACAGCAGGTGTGGGTGAGTAGAGGGATGGCTAGGCCAGCGATGGGAGTACGGTGGGGCGGTGAGGCCTGCGCGGCAGCAGAGCCGGCCGCGGGGAGGAGGGAGCAGGCAGTCCCGCCGGCGCTTGTTTGAGCGGCTGGAGCAGGAAGAGCAGAGATTGAAGAAGCACGACGGCCGTTGGATGGCCATCCAACAGTCACTGCTTGTGCGTCAACCTTTTTTTAGGAAAGCCTCAAATCTGTGGAAAACAGCATACACCCATCTGCCATTATTTCTAATAATTTACAGCCCATTTGCTAATTATTAAGGTTTTTTTGGAGCCCATATTCTTTTTGTTAGCATTACAGCCCATATTGTGGCCACGGTTAAAAAATTATACGAAATTTTGCATATTTCGGTGCGGTCCGAACTGTTTTTAATCCCGAAATTTCGACTCACATTCAAACTGATTTTAAAAATAAATGTATATCAATATAAAATCCAACAAATTCTCCACGCATAAAAATTAATGTAATTTAAAATCTCGAAATGAAAAAAAGATATTTGAAACTAATTGCCGGTTTGATGTGTTTTAAAAATGTACAGCCCATTTCTCATTACTGATGGGCCATTTTCTCGGCCAGCCGAATGAAAGCTCTCCTCGTCTTGAAAGATTTGCAGCCCAACAGGCCTGACAAAGCGACTTACTTGGCAAATCACAAAAAAACTAGGCTGTGGCCGTGGACCCAGCTGTCAGCCTCTCCACGTACAGTACTCTTCCGATGGAAGTCGTTCCTTGACCACGTTGACCACGCCGCGCGGAGAGCACCACGGCGGTGGACGACGGCGAGGCCTAGGAAGGGGACGACGCGGAGCCGGGGAAGACGCGGCAGTGGAAGCCCGCGCGGAGAGGAGTACGAGGGTTCACTGGTTCGGCTGCGGTGTGAGGCTGCCGTCGCCGCAGGGCCTGGCCAGCGGTGGGAATAGTAGGGGCGGTGAGGCCTCCGCGGCAGCACAGCCGGCCACGGGAGGCAGGAGCATGCGGCACGACCGGCGCTGCTTTGGGCGGCTGGAGCAAGAAGACCAGAGGTTGAAGAAGCACTACGGCCGTTGGATGGACATCGTACGGTCACTGGAGCTAGAATCGTTCATATTGACTAAAGTTGACAAAGGCCCCCGTCCCAGTCAACTTAGTAGGCCCACAAGTCAGCCTCCCACCATGGTGGGTCCCAGCTAGCAGGGGGAGTATTCATTTTTTTGTGCGTAATAAGGAGGCACTTCCTTGCGTGCGAAGATATAGCTGGTGGGTCCGACCTGTCATCCGCGGTAACGTTTTTTTCACGAAATACAGAGGCCCTTTCGGTGGGTCCCTGATGTCAGGTGGAGGAATCATTATTTTGCGCGTAATAAGGAGGCATTTCCTTGCGTGCGGCCGTGGACCCAGCTGTCGGCCTCTCCACGTACAGTCCACTTCAGATGCATGTCGGTCGTTGACCACGTTGACCAGGCCGCGCCGAGAGCACCAGGGCGGTGGACGACGGCGTGGCCTAGGAAGGGAACGACATGGAGGCAGGGAAGACTCGGCAGTTGTTTCCCACGCGGAGGGGAGTACAACTGTACGAGGGTTTACTGGTTCGTCTGCCGTCGCCGGAGAATAACAGCAGGTGTGGGTGAGTAGAGGGATGGCTAGGCCAGCGATGGGAGTACTGTGGGGCGGTGAGGCCTGCGCGGCAGCAGAGCCGGCCGCGGGGAGGAGGGAGCAGGCAGTCCCGCCGGCGCTTGTTTGAGCGGCTGGAGCAGGAAGAGCAGAGATTGAAGAAGCACGACGGCCGTTGGATGGACATCCAACAGTCACTGCTTGTGCGTCAACCTTTTTTTAGGAAAGCCTCAAATCTGTGGAAAACAGCATACATCCCATCTGCCATTATTTCTAATAATTTACAGCCCATTTGCTAATTATTAAAGGTTTTTTGGAGCCCATATTCTTTTTGTTAGCATTACAGCCCATATTGTGGCCACGGTTAAAAAATTATACGAAATTTTGCATATTTCGGTGCGGTCCGAACTGTTTTTAATCCCGAAATTTCGACTCACATTCAAACTGATTTTAAAAATAAATGTATATCAATATAAAATCCAACAAATTCTCCACGCATAAAAATTAATGTAATTTAAAATCTCGAAATGAAAAAAAGATATTTGAAACTAATTGCCGGTTTGATGTGTTTTAAAAATGTACAGCCCATTTCTCATTACTGATGGGCCATTTTCTCGGCCAGCCGAATGAAAGCTCTCCTCGTCTTGAAAGATTTGCAGCCCAACAGGCCTGACAAAGCGACTTACTTGGCAAATCACAAAAAAACTAGGCTGTGGCCGTGGACCCAGCTGTCAGCCTCTCCACGTACAGTACTCTTCCGATGGAAGTCGTTCCTTGACCACGTTGACCACGCCGCGCGGAGAGCACCACGGCGGTGGACGACGGCGAGGCCTAGGAAGGGGACGACGCGGAGCCGGGGAAGACGCGGCAGTGGAAGCCCGCGCGGAGAGGAGTACGAGGGTTCACTGGTTCGGCTGCGGTGTGAAGCTGCCGTCGCCGCAGGGCCTGGCCAGCGGTGGAATAGTAGGGGCGGTGAGGCCTCCGCGGCAGCACAGCCGGCCACGGGAGGCAGGAGCATGCGGCACGACCGGCGCTGCTTTGGGCAGCTGGAGCTAGAAGACCAGAGGTTGAAGAAGCACTACGGCCGTTGGATGGACATCGTACGGTCACTGGAGCTAGAATCGTTCATATTGACTAAAGTTGACAAAGGCCCCCGTCCCAGTCAACTTAGTAGGCCCACAAGTCAGCCTCCCACCAAGGTGGGTCCCAGCTAGCAGGGGGAGTATTCATTTTTTTGTGCGTAATAAGGAGGCACTTCCTTGCGTGCCAAGATATAGCTGGTGGTTCCAAGCTGTCAGCGGCGGTAACGTTTTTTTCACGAAATACAGAGGCCCTTTCGGTGGGTCCCTGATGTCAGGTGGAGGAATCATTATTTTGCGCGTAATAAGGAGGCATTTCCTTGCGTGCGGCCGTGGACCCAGCTGTCGGCCTCTCCACGTACAGTCCACTTCAGATGCATGTCGGTCGTTGACCACGTTGACCAGGCCGCGCCGAGAGCACCAGGGCGGTGGACGACGGCGAGGCCTAGGAAGGGAACGACATGGAGGCAGGGAAGACTCGGCAGTTGTTTCCCACGCGGAGGGGAGTACGACTGTACGAGGGTTTACTGGTTCGTCTGCCGTCGCCGGAGAATAACAGCAGGTGTGGGTGAGTAGAGGGATGGCTAGGCCAGCGATGGGAGTACGGTGGGGCGGTGAGGCCTGCGCGGCAGCAGAGCCGGCCGCGGGGAGGAGGGAGCAGGCAGTCCCGCCGGCGCTTGTTTGAGCGGCTGGAGCAGGAAGAGCAGAGATTGAAGAAGCACGACGGCCGTTGGATGGCCATCCAACAGTCACTGCTTGTGCGTCAACCTTTTTTTAGGAAAGCCTCAAATCTGTGGAAAACAGCATACAGCCCATCTGCCATTATTTCTAATAATTTACAGCCCATTTGCTAATTATTAAGGTTTTTTTGGAGCCCATATTCTTTTTGTTAGCATTACAGCCCATATTGTGGCCACGGTTAAAAAATTATACGAAATTTTGCATATTTCGGTGCGGTCCGAACTGTTTTTAATCCCGAAATTTCGACTCACATTCAAACTGATTTTAAAAATAAATGTATATCAATATAAAATCCAACAAATTCTCCACGCATAAAAATTAATGTAATTTAAAATCTCGAAATGAAAAAAAAGATATTTGAAACTAATTGCCGGTTTGATGTGTTTTAAAAATGTACAGCCCATTTCTCATTACTGATGGGCCATTTTCTCGGCCAGCCGAATGAAAGCTCTCCTCGTCTTGAAAGATTTGCAGCCCAACAGGCCTGACAAAGCGACTTACTTGGCAAATCACAAAAAAACTAGGCTGTGGCCGTGGACCCAGCTGTCAGCCTCTCCACGTACAGTACTCTTCCGATGGAAGTCGTTCCTTGACCACGTTGACCACGCCGCGCGGAGAGCACCACGGCGGTGGACGACGGCGAGGCCTAGGAAGGGGACGACGCGGAGCCGGGGAAGACGCGGCAGTGGAAGCCCGCGCGGAGAGGAGTACGAGGGTTCACTGGTTCGGCTGCGGTGTGAGGCTGCCGTCGCCGCAGGGCCTGGCCAGCGGTGGGAATAGTAGGGGGCGGTGAGGCCTCCGCGGCAGCACAGCCGGCCACGGGAGGCAGGAGCATGCGGCACGACCGGCGCTGCTTTGGGCGGCTGGAGCAAGAAGACCAGAGGTTGAAGAAGCACTACGGCCGTTGGATGGACATCGTACGGTCACTGGAGCTAGAATCGTTCATATTGACTAAAGTTGACAAAGGCCCCCGTCCCAGTCAACTTAGTAGGCCCACAAGTCAGCCTCCCACCATGGTGGGTCCCAGCTAGCAGGGGGAGTATTCATTTTTTTGTGCGTAATAAGGAGGCACTTCCTTGCGTGCGAAGATATAGCTGGTGGGTCCGAGCTGTCAGCGGCGGTAACGTTTTTTTCACGAAATACAGAGGCCCTTTCGGTGGGTCCCTGATGTCAGGTGGAGGAATCATTATTTTGCGCGTAATAAGGAGGCATTTCCTTGCGTGCGGCCGTGGACCCAGCTGTCGGCCTCTCCACGTACAGTCCACTTCAGATGCATGTCGGTCGTTGACCACGTTGACCAGGCCGCGCCGAGAGCACCAGGGCGGTGGACGACGGCGAGGCCTAGGAAGGGAACGACATGGAGGCAGGGAAGACTCGGCAGTTGTTTCCCACGCGGAGGGGAGTACGACTGTACGAGGGTTTACTGGTTCGTCTGCCGTCGCCGGAGAATAACAGCAGGTGTGGGTGAGTAGAGGGATGGCTAGGCCAGCGATGGGAGTACGGTGGGGCGGTGAGGCCTGCGCGGCAGCAGAGCCGGCCGCGGGGAGGAGGGAGCAGGCAGTCCCGCCGGCGCTTGTTTGAGCGGCTGGAGCAGGAAGAGCAGAGATTGAAGAAGCACGACGGCCGTTGGATGGCCATCCAACAGTCACTGCTTGTGCGTCAACCTTTTTTTAGGAAAGCCTCAAATCTGTGGAAAACAGCATACAACCCATCTGCCATTATTTCTAATAATTTACAGCCCATTTGCTAATTATTAAGGTTTTTTTGGAGCCCATATTCTTTTTGTTAGCATTACAGCCCATATTGTGGCCACGGTTAAAAAATTATACGAAATTTTGCATATTTCGGTGCGGTCCGAACTGTTTTTAATCCCGAAATTTCGACTCACATTCAAACTGATTTTAAAAATAAATGTATATCAATATAAAATCCAACAAATTCTCCACGCATAAAAATTAATGTAATTTAAAATCTCGAAATGAAAAAAAAGATATTTGAAACTAATTGCCGGTTTGATGTGTTTTAAAAATGTACAGCCCATTTCTCATTACTGATGGGCCATTTTCTCGGCCAGCCGAATGAAATCTCTCCTCGTCTTGAAAGATTTGCAGCCCAACAGGCCTGACAAAGCGACTTACTTGGCAAATCACAAAAAAACTAGGCTGTGGCCGTGGACCCAGCTGTTAGCCTCACCATGTACAGTACTCTTCCGATGGAAGTCGTTCCTTGACCACGTTGACCACGCCGCGCGGAGAGCACCACGGCGGTGGACGATGGCGAGGCCTAGGAAGGGGACGACGCGGAGCCGGGGAAGACGCGGCAGTGGAAGCCCGCGCGGAGAGGAGTACGAGGGTTCACTGGTTCGGCTGCGGTGTGAGGCTGCCGTCGCCGCAGGGCCTGGCCAGCGGTGGGAATAGTAGGGGGCGGTGAGGCCTCCGCGGCAGCACAGCCGGCCACGGGAGGCAGGAGCATGCGGCACGACCGGCGCTGCTTTGGGCGGCTGGAGCAAGAAGACCAGAGGTTGAAGAAGCACTACGGCCGTTGGATGGACATCGTACGGTCACTGGAGCTAGAATCGTTCATATTGACTAAAGTTGACAAAGGCCCCCGTCCCAGTCAACTTAGTAGGCCCACAAGTCAGCCTCCCACCATGGTGGGTCCCAGCTAGCAGGGGGAGTATTCATTTTTTTGTGCGTAATAAGGAGGCACTTCCTTGCGTGCGAAGATATAGCTGGTGGGTCCGAGCTGTCAGCGGCGGTAACGTTTTTTTCCCGAAATACAGAGGCCCTTTCGGTGGGTCCCTGATGTCAGGTGGAGGAATCATTATTTTGCGCGTAATAAGGAGGCATTTCCTTGCGTGTGGCCGTGGACCCAGCTGTCGGCCTCTCCACGTACAGTCCACTTCAGATGCATGTCGGTCGTTGACCACGTTGACCAGGCCGCGCCGAGAGCACCAGGGCGGTGGACGACGGCGAGGCCTAGGAAGGGAACGACATGGAGGCAGGGAAGACTCGGCAGTTGTTTCCCACGCGGAGGGGAGTACGACTGTACGAGGGTTTACTGGTTCGTCTGCCGTCGCCGGAGAATAACAGCAGGTGTGGGTGAGTAGAGGGATGGCTAGGCCAGCGATGGGAGTACGGTGGGGCGGTGAGGCCTGCGCGGCAGCAGAGCCGGCCGCGGGGAGGAGGGAGCAGGCAGTCCCGCCGGCGCTTGTTTGAGCGGCTGGAGCAGGAAGAGCAGAGATTGAAGAAGCACGACGGCCGTTGGATGGCCATCCAACAGTCACTGCTTGTGCGTCAACCTTTTTTTAGGAAAGCCTCAAATCTGTGGAAAACAGCATACATCCCATCTGCCATTATTTCTAATAATTTACAGCCCATTTGCTAATTATTAAGGTTTTTTTGGAGCCCATATTCTTTTTGTTAGCATTACAGCCCATATTGTGGCCACGGTTAAAAAATTATACGAAATTTTGCATATTTCGGTGCGGTCCGAACTGTATTTAATCCCGAAATTTCGACTCACATTCAAACTAATTTTAAAAATAAATGTATATCAATATAAAATCCAAAAAATTCTCCACGCATAAAAATTAATGTAATTTAAAATCTCGAAATGAAAAAAAAGATATTTGAAACTAATTGTCGGTTTGATGTGTTTTAAAAATGTACAGCCCATTTCTCATTAGTGATGGGCCATTTTCTCGGCCAGCCGAATGAAAGCTCTCCTCATCTTGAAAGATTTGCAGCCCAACAGGCCTGACAAAGCGACTTACTTGGCAAATCACAAAAAAACTAGGCTCTGGCCGTGGACCCAGCTGTCAGCCTCACCATGTAAAGTACTCTTCCGATGGAAGTCGTTCCTTGACCACGTTGACCACGCCGCGCGGAGAGCACCACGGCAGTGGACGACGGTGAGGCCTAGGAAGGGGACGACGCGGAGCTGGGGAAGACGCGGCAGTGGAAGCCCGCGCGGAGCGGAGTACGAGGCTTCACTGGTTCGGCTGCAGTGTGAGGCTGCCATCGCCGCAGGGCCTGGCCAACGGTGGGAATATTAGGGGGCGGTGAGGCCTCTGCGGCAGCACAACGAGCCACGGGAGGCAGGAGCATGCGGCACGACTGACGCTACTTTGGGCAGCTGGAGCAAGAAGACCAGAGGTTGAAGAAGCACTACGGCCGTTGGATGGACATCGTACGGTCACTCGAGCTAGAATCGTTCATATTGACTAAGTTGACAAAGCCCTTCGTCCCCGTCAACTTAGTAGGCCCACAAGTCAGCCTCCCACCAAGGTGGGTCCCAGCTAGCCGGGGGAGTATTCTTTTTTTGTGCGTAATAAGGAGGCACTTCCGGTGGGTCCGAGCTGACAGCGGGGGGAACGTTTTTTCGCGAAATACGGTGGCCCGTCCGGTGGGTCCCAGCAGTCAGGGGGAAATGATTTTTTTCGCAAAATACTGGTGGCCCGTCCGGTGGGTCCCTGCTGTCAGGTGGAGGAATTATTATTTTCCACGTAATAAGGAGGCACTTCCTTGCGGCTGCCGTGGACCCAGCTGTCAGCCTCTCCACGTACAGTCGACGTCCGATGGAAGTCGTTCCTTGACCACGTTGACCACGCCGCGCCGAGAGCACCAGGGCAGTGGACGACGGCGAGGCCTAGGAAGGGGACGACGCAGAGCCGAGGAAGACGCGGCAGTGGATGCACACGCGGAGAGGAGTACGAGGGTTCACTGGTTCGGCTGCGCTGCCGTCGCCGCAGAATAACAGGGGGTGTGGGTGAGTGGAGGGATGGCCTGGCCAGCGGTGGGAGTAGTAGGGGGCGGTGAGGCCTCTGCGGCAGCACAGCCGGCCACGGGAGGCAGGAGCAGGCGGCACGATCGGCGCTGCTTTGGGCGGCTGGAGCAAGAAGACCAGAGGTTGAAGAAGCACGACGGCCGTTGGATGGACATCGTACGGTCACTGCAAGCTAGAATCATTTATATTGACTAAGTTGACAAAGCCCTTGGTACGTCAACTTAGTAGGCCCACAGGTCAGCTTCCGAAACGGTGCGCCCCAGATGTCAGGGGGAGGAATCATTTTTTGGGCGGGTGAAGCTAGAATATCCGAGATTGAAGAAGAAGCACGGCATCCGTTGGATGGACATCCAACGGCCACTGCTGCTAGAACCGTGTGTTGACTATAAGTTGACAAAGCCTTGCATACGCGTCAACTCTGTTTTTTTAGGGGACGCGTCAACTTAGTAAGGCCAGAAGTGTGTGGCAGAGAACTTATAGCCCATTTGAGATTTGTAAGAATGTGTAGCCCATTTTTGAATTCTAATGGAATTTACTACAGCCCATTTACAGTTTGTTAAAAGTACAGCCCATTTCAACCAACCGTTCAAAACAGAATTCAATAAAATTTCCCACATTTTGATGGGATCCGAAATATTTTTATCCCGAAATTTCTAGTCAGATTAAATACAATTTCAATATAAATTTATATTACGTAAAAATCCAACGAAACATTGCGCTCGCAACAATTAATGAAATTAAAATTTTCAATATCCAAAAATAATATTTTATAAAGTAATCACGTGTTTGGTGCATTTTTTATAGTTACTGCCCAGTTTTTATAATTACATCCCATTTATTATTTCTTAAAGCCCATTTTCTTGTTAAGCCTAATGCATCCCTCCTAGGAAAGATTTGCAGCCCAGCGGGGCGGAGAATAACAACTTGACCTTGCCTGGGTATTCCTAAAAAAAGTATAGCTGGGCTAGCCATTTTCAGCTTGAAAAAAATTAATATCTGGGCTGGATATCTGGCCTGGGCTAGACGGGCCACAGCCCGCCCAGTTAATACCTGCAGCGATGTTTTCGTTGTTGTTCAGAGGAGAAAAATTAATATCTGGGCTAAACATCGAAAAACTCTGCAGTGCTCACACCTCAAAAACACAAATACTGCTCGAGCTGCTTGGTCCCAGCTGTCGGCCGCTTCTTGTGCAATTCTCTCGTTTATTGACTACTACATAGGTTGACAATGGTGTGGGACCGTGATGTCAGGAAACCAGGAGGAAGCAAAATAAATTATAGTTATATATATATATATATAATAAGGAGGCACTTGCGTACGTGAGGCTATGGACCTGGTGGGTCCCCATTGTCATCCTCTCCAAGTAAAGTCATCTCCTCGCCCGCGCGCGCTTTCCGCCCGAAACAGTCAGCGCCGCCCGCCCCGCTTCCCGGTGCAGGCGATTGCTCCGCCTTCAAACGACACAAGTGCCGTCCGTCCGTCCATCTGCCGCCCACATTAATGATACGCGGTTGCCGAGGCGGCTACTCCGGCGCCACACGTCCGTCCCTCCGCCCGCCCACCATTGCTATATAAACTGCTGCGCCGGCCATAGCCGCAGTCATCCGCATCCGTTCCCTTTCTCCTGTCCACACCACTACTGCCCACCATGGCTTCCTCGCGCTCCAGCGCTCTTCGGGACGGGCGGACGACGGACCACAAGGAGATGGCAGCCATTGCTGCCGACCGGCTGGCCGGCAGGCAGCCGGAGGACGACGACGTCCCAATGGAGAACATGGTAGTCGACGATCCGGCGCCAACCCCCTCCTCCGCGCCATCCTCGCCGGTGCATTGCACCATGACCATCGGCGAGGCCCGTGCCCAATATATGGACAGGGTGAGGCAGATGCGTGAGGAGCAGTTCCGGGAGGCGCAGGCCGACGCCGCCTACAACCACCATCTCCTCCAGGAGCACCTGCAGGCGGAGGAGCAGATCGCCGCGGAGCGGGCGGAGCAGGAGGCGCTGCTCGACTCGTACCGCTCCGCCCGCAAGGGCCGCCTCGAGCGCTGGCGGTACCGCATGCAGGTGGCGGAGGCTGCGGCCGCCTACAAAGAGGCTAGCAAAGAGGGCGATGAAGCGGGCGAGGCGCTGTTTGGCGAGACCGAGGACGAGGCAGAGGACAATGCCGGCTCCGACGAGTCCCCGCTCCGCTGGCGTCGACGAGGCCCTGCTCCGCCGAGGCCCCGCGGCGCCAACAACGAGGCAGAGGACACCGCCGGCTCCGCCGAGGCCCCGCCCCGCCAACAACGAGGCAGAGGACATCGCCGGCTCAGCCGAGGCCCCACCCTGCCGGCAACGAGACAGAGGACATCGCCGGCTCCGCCGAGGCCCCGCCCCGCTGCCAACGAGGCCGCGCCACACAGAAAACGAGGAAGAGTAGAACACGGTAGGTCGCCGCCGCTCGGGTCCAAGTAAGGCCACCGCTGCTACCCTCCGGTTGAAGCCAAGCTAGGCGGGTTGACCATTGACGGCCGGTTAGCTTCTTGGCGGCGACGTGGAGTCGGAGAGCTGCGCTGGAGAAGAACGCTGCTTCTACTTAACTGCTGGTGCAGTTGGCTGACTGACACGTGGGCCCAACAGGCCACATGTCAGTTACGCAACTGCACCTGCAGTTAAGTCACTGAAGCTTCTGTTCGGCTCAGCGGGACACAGGTGGGTAGCTTCGGTTAATTAATTATACCTCCAGCGCACCCCTTTTTAGTTGAAGAATGTATGAAATGTAATGAAATCCGGCATGTTTATATGAAATCCGACCGTGTATGAATGAATTTATTTCGATTAGTTCGAATTCCTGTATCACTGGCATTGGATGAACATGCAAAACAATACGTACTAGCATTATTCCCAGGGTGATCACCTCGTTTGCAGCAGTTTCACATGTACTCCCTCCGGTCCTTTCTAGTCTGCATACAAGTTTTGTCTGCAGTCAAAGTATCTCTACTTTGACCAATCTTATACAAAAAAGTATGCACTTTCACAATGTGCGAAGTAAAAAGGAACAGAAGGAGTACAAAGAGTTTGAGCAGCTTTTTAGCGTTTCTGTACATTGCAATCAAACACACAGGCCTGGCAATTCATAGAGAACATTCAAAACAATCGATGATTATGCATCTCAGCGACTCACATGTCAGAGGCAATATTTACTTCACAACTAAAGAATAAAGAAAAAATTGATCGACGCTGCTGACAGCAAAGGGCGTCCCATTCGAAAATATCAAACGCATGTCTTGCTAAAATCAATGAGCAAAATTTGACAAGGTTGTCCCATTCCAAAATATCAAATGCCTACGATTGTGGAATGGGCAGGGTTTGCCATCAGTTCGGACATTGACATGGCACCTCGTGCTAAATAAACCAGCTGTTCTTTTTGTGCAGTTCCACCAAAATCAACCAAATTCGCGCGTAGCTTGTATGATTTCGCCCTTATATGTTGCAACGCCTTGAACTTATCGGCACCTCCTTTCTTGTGGTGGAAATGAATGATTCGATGTATTCATGAACATTTTGTGCAGTTCCCATTGAAATCAAGCTGAGCACCCCTGTTTGCACAAATACAAAAAAGTGATTAGTATAAAGCAAACTGTACTATGAATTGACAGTTTCAACAGGCACATACATGGTCCATGTAGAGCACACTTTTAGAAAAATGGAACTCACCAGAAAGAATCCTAGAACAACATTGTACTCGCGCATCACAGCAAAAAAATGGAGATTTGTCAGTCCTTCTGAGCTGAAGTTAGTTTGGTCTTGTGGGGAGTAATGTAACCATCCTTCAACTGCTCCTTCTGATGAGAAGATAGACAGGGCTTCTTCATCCTGGCATAATCGGAACTAGTCACTTCACGTACTCCATATTCTTCTTCAGAGGAAGATGATCCTGTTGTGCAAAGACAAGAGGACTACTAAATGCTAGCATCCCTGTTTGCTCGAAAAAAGGAAAGGAAATATTTAAAACAGCACAGATGAAGCACTTCTCAAGGACAATACCACTTTTTCATGACAGTATCTAAACAGTAGCACAACACCAATAGAGATGACAAAGCTCAATCATATGGATGAAATCAGTGGGCGAGTACCAACCTTTGTCAGGAGGCTTATTGTGTAGAGCATACAGATGAAGCACTTCTCCGGAACCATCTGTTGCTATCTACGGTGGTGGCCATGCTTACTATATACTCCTCGATTAGTTTAATGTTTCCAACATCTTCTTGTGCAGTTCCACTAAAATATATGGTATCTTCAAAGAAGATCCCTGTTTGCACAAGTAGAGATAATTACATATTACATTAAGAGTGGCATCAAATCAGTGGCAAAACAATTGCTCGTTCCAGCCATAGCAATAAATTAAGATGCAAAACTATATCATTACTTGTGTCATCACAGTTCCAGTGCTTCATTACAGCACCGGGAGTTGATTTTTGTTTTTCTTCCGCTTGTTCTTCCCCTTCATCACTTGGTTCAATAACAGACAAGCTTCGCCTTCAATGTAAGATTTGGCATGTCAATTAGGGAGCACAAGTATAGTACTAAACTTAATTTTCTGATGAAAGTGGCAAAATACAGGCCAGCAGTTGTGAAATATCCTTATCTTACCTCAATGGGATATTACGGTGCACATACAGATTGGAAGTCTTGTCTCCATTTGTGCAGTTCACTAAAATCAAGCAACATTATCGTACAAGTAGCACAACATATGAAAGCACACTGCAGAATCATGTGAAAGAAGGCTAGTACTGACCTCTCATGATGCGGAATTCAAACAACTCACAAGAAGAAGATCTGAACCAAATTCGCCTTAACGGATAGGAAGTAAGATCTCCTCTTGTGCAGTTCCACTAAGATCAAGCAATCAAGCAACGTTGTCGGTGTGACATTTTGGTTGAACTGCACAAAACACTCTTAAAACAAAAGTGTTTTGTGCAGTGCAACAAAAGGTCACAATGGCAACGAGGTGAAGTAGATAACCCTGTTTACACAGAGGTGCAAAGGAAACAATTAGTGGTCAATAACGGTGGATGACACAGAAGCCAACAAAAAGAAGCATCTACCTTATCTAAATGGGAAAGAAAGCAAGACAGTAGCATTTCTCAAACGGTGGCATTGATTAATATTAACATAGAGATTATATTAACAATAAAATTCGTTAAACATGTAATTTGCTTTTAACTGTGGCATTGCATCAATTTTCCAGCGGCATTATTAGAGGGTGTTTGTTTACAGGGACATTTTGGTGTAGGGACTAAAAAAACTCCGTGTCAGTCCCATCTAAACCAAACAGGAGGGACTTTTAGGGACTAAAAGTGGGCATTTGGGACTAAAGAAAGAAGACCCCGAGGGAGTCTTTTTGGGACTTTTTCCAACAGTTGCCCCTGCCACGCATCGCACCTTGTCTCTATTAGTTCATTACTAGGGGTAACATGGTCTTTTAGCATGTCATTTAATAACCTCTAGTCCATGTTTAGTCCCTGGAACCAAGCAGGTAGGGACTAGGGAGTTTTTAACCAAACAGGGCCTTAGATTAACAACAGCTAATGAGTTGCACGGGACAGTGGACGCACCAGCACCATGTGCATCTACCGATGTACTGTGGTCATGCACAGTCTGTTGCAACAAAGAACAAACAACCAAGGAGCATATTTGTGTTGGTCCCAGTTTTGTTATCTTTAGACACCTTTCCCTATGTGAGCGCAGCAAATCTAGTCCTGCTCAAACTCTACAGCCTTGTCCCTTCCTTTCCTTTTTGAACTAGTACTTTCGCCCCTTCCTTTCCTCTTTGAACCACGTCCTAGATTTATGCGATACAACTTTCCCCACTACTTTCCCCCATTCCTTTCCTCTTTGAACCACGTCCTAGATTCATGCTATACAACTTTCCCCCTTCATTTCCTCTTTGAACCACGTCCTAGATTCATGCTATATACAACTTTTCCCACTACTTTCCCCCACTCCTTTCCTCTTTGAACCACGTCCTAGATTCATGGTATACATGCAGCTAGAGCAATGCATGTGGAGTAAGTAAATTATACCTTAAGGTTCTTGGGGCGTGGTTCGGTGGGCGACGGGACGGCGGCGAAGAAGAAGGGGTCGGAGGCCCTCCCGCGCCGCCGCTGGGTGGAAAGTGAACAGCTGCGCCGGTAGTCCCTCGCCGACGGCGACAGCGTTAAGCCTCCTTCCCTTCCCGGCGGACGGATCCTGCCGGCTCTTTGAGCAGCAGTGAGGGGAGAGAGAGGCCAACGAAGTCTTGTTTAGATCTGGAGAGGGCGAGAGAGTGTGAAGAGAGCAACTACAAGCGCTGAGGCTCCAGCGGGAGAGGGCGAGAGAGTGTGAAGAGAGCAACTACAAGCGCTGAGGCTCCAGCGTGTATATATATACTGGAGAGAGAGTGTGAAGCGTGCAAACCCTAGAAAACATTTTGACCAGTCAAAGAATCCTCCTGGCACAAATTATGCTCAAGTGTAGTTATCGAACCCGAGACCTCAAGTTTGATGAGCGAACAGGCTAACCAGCTACACAACCCTCCCGTTATGTTCAACGAGAGGGAAATAACCTTTTATACATTCCTGCATTCGTGTGACAAGCATGCCGTGTTTTTTGTGTGTGTGGGAGTCATTGGGATTTCAATCATAATCGTGTCATGTGGCTTTGGTGGTAAGACTATCCACAGTGGTGCAGAAATAATGCAGCCTTAGTCACCTTACCTCTCTCCACGTAGTACGTTGGGTCCCACCAGTCAGAGGGTGAAACAAACAAATTAATAAGAAAAATTAAAAGCGCCAGCGGTGTTTCTTACCTCACACATCTCGCTACTGCTCGGGAACACTGTCCAATTGATCCCTCTGTTCGCTCACGTACTATTTTAAGTGAATCCTTATTATAACATGCACACAAATTTTGGGCACTTGTATTCGACTTAAGTCAGTGTGCCACCGTATCTCGTATACTTACTACTCCCTCCGTCTAGGTGTAATAAGTCACGTTAGAAGGTGCAACGGGACCAAGGTGCGTGCGTGTGCGTGTGTGTGTTTAACAGCATGTGTGTGTTAGAGAGAGCGACAGATCGACCTCCTCCTACAGAGAGATGTTGTGTAGTGTAGTGCGATTTTAGCCGCGAGAGTCGGTGCATCCTCTCGTTTCCGGGCGTGTCCGGTAGGGACATGTGGACAGATGCCACGCCCGCTCCTGACTAGCCTGGCCCACCCAAAGCCCCTCCATCGCCCACGCGCGCTTCCCGCCCGAAACGGTCAGCGCCGCTCCAAAGAATCGGTGCCGCATTCATGCCCGGGCAGAGCGGACGCGACCTCTCACTGGCGCAAGAGTGATGGTTGCTTCGTCCGTCCAACTTACTGCTGGGTCTATGTGATTTGACGGCTCATTGATCTTTATTACTGAGGTGGCAGGACTGCTGGATGTCCCACGCTTTCGGCGAAAGGAGGTACTACTACTAGATTACAATTTTCTCCATTCTTACAGCGGAGGCGTGCAAGAGCAGTGAAAACACACAGGCTCAGTGATTACATGGCCCACCTCACACTATCACCGTGCGACACCTAACTCTTTACATAGTACTCCCTCCGTTCCTAAATATTACTAGATGAGTCCCCGCGCATTGCCGCGGAACAGCGGTATATCTCTCTGCGCAAAATTATCGATTTCATAGAACTAAAAAAAAACTCTATAACCGCATGACAAATGTGGTAGCCAAACTAAATAAACTCCCATCATCATTTATATCATCCCACGTAAGGAAAAAAGATCAGCCAACTCCTACTGCATAATGGGATTATATTTTTCTTTTTGACATGTTAATGGGACTTAAAAGCTCACTTACATCCATGCTACCGATGCATGCTTGCATGCAGACATGTTGATGTGATTTAAAACCCACTCACATGCATGTGCCACGGTATTTCTGCATGCTTGCATGTGGCTTAGTGCGGAGCCTCTCAACGTCTAGATCAGACGGCTATTATGGACTGAGTTACTTCATCTAACGGCTACATCAATTTTGATGATGTGGCTCAAGGAGAGGATATATAATTCCTAGTAGTGGGGGCTAGCTATTACTAGTAGATAAGTCTTTGTAGAGATTCCACTACATACGGAACAAAATGAATGAATCTACACTTAAAATGCATCTATATACAGCCGCATGTGGTTCATGGTGAAATCTCTACAAAGACTTATATTTAGGAACGGAGGAAGTACTAGTATAGTACGTACTGTAATTTATCAGCGAGATAAATTTGTACAATGCTATGAAGCTTCCAGCTTCTGTTACATGTATCTTGCGTCCAAGGTTGCCCGTTGCAACATTTCATCAAATACAAAGGAGACTAACATGCATGCTATTGCATCTCAATGATTGACAGATCATAGAAAATATGTATTCCCTCCGTTCCAAAATAAGTGTCTCAACTTTGTGCAAACTTTAGTACAAAGTTGTACTACTACTAAAGTTGACACTTATTTTGGAATAGAGGCAGCTAAAGAGAAAAACGATCCATGCAGTCCCTAGCCCTTGAACCGTGAACCCTGACTAGGCTTCAATTTGCTGGCAACGTTCGAGCTTCCTAATAAATGAAGTTTGCAACCTTTTGACCATCGGATCATTTTGTGCAGTTTCACCAAAATCGAGATGAGCAGCCCTGTGGCAAAGAAATTGAAGAAGCGTGATTAGAATAAGATTACTGGGAGTAGTTGATGAGACATAAACTCATCACAAATACAGTACGTAGAAGCCAGTAGAGGTATGTGCGAGGCAAAGAAGTAGAGAAATATCCACAGGGAGTGATGTGGGCAGCTGGAGCAGTGGTGCAAGCCGGCTGTAAAGGGAGTTGTACCTGAGGGACGTAGCTCAACCTTGAGGAGGGCGGCGGGAGGCGGCAACTGCCCACGTCGCGGCAGTGAGCAAGGGACGAAGGCAACCTCACCGGCTTTGTGAGAGAGAACGGCGGGGACCCCTGATCGGGACGTGCTGACAGTGGGTTTTCGCCGTCGGCGACGGCCACCGCATCTACACTAAGCATCCACCCCTTCCCCAAGCGGACGTGATCCGCCAGGATGTTAGAGATGTGGCCACAGTCGTTTTGTGCGAGAGAGTGTGAAGAGAGCAACCCCAGCAAGCAACCGTGTAGGCTGGCCCGTCCTAACTATGTATATAGTGGAGCGGTTTCCTTTTCTCTCCATATGAACCTATCATATTGCGTACGTGCCACTGAAGAAAAAAAACTTTATTTATAAATGACGTGGCACCTACTACTCGTTCTCCTATAACCTTGCGCTTGGCATCTCCAAAATATTAACCTTGCGATTGGCTCTTCTCCTCTTCGGGAAGTCGAGCAATAATGGTAGTGCAGTATATATCGTTCTGGCTATATGAGACCGAATGAATTGCTGCACGTCCACCACGTGGGCGAGGGTCGAGGGGCGAGGGAGAGTGCTACATACGGAGCAAAATGAGTGAATCTACACTCTAAAATACGTCTATATACATCAGTGTTTGGAGTATGTACTAGTAGTTCATATTGAAATCTACTAAAGGACATATATATTCCAAACAATATGATATAATCTCTATAACCAAGGTAGTAGGGACGAGGAGTAAACGGAGGGAGTAGTAAATTTTTCTCCTCGTCCTGCGAGCCACCGCGCGCATGGGCGAGGGAGCGGGCGTAAGGCGGAGCAAGCTTCACCTCATCCTGCGAGCCACCGCGCCCGTGGGCGGGGGAGACGACGTACTAAGCAAGCTTCTCCTCGTTCTGCGAGTTGACGGGACACATCAAAAGTACTCCAGTGTATAGAGCCTTGCCTCTAAGGTAGGCCCCACATGGTTTGCCTCTTTTTTTAACATAACACGTCAAGTCGCAATTTGTTTGTTCACCCGTGGTAGACGATCCTCCCTCCACCAAGTGGACAACTAGTACACGTGCCAAATTACCACGTGGGCTGCCTTTTTCGTAAAGAAATGAGCTCCACCGTGTACCCACGCGGGTGTGGTTGGGAAAGAGACAGGAGTACGTGCGCCGCGCATGCACCTCTTCTCTTCGTGCACGTCCCCCACCTACGTGGGTGTGTGTGAGAGATACAAACCACGTTCGTGAGTGTTTTTTGTTTTGGGGTGGGGGGTTTGGTGGGGGGTTGATTTCGTGAATTATTTGTGGGAATATGTGTCGATGACATCTCAAACAATTTTTTGCATGCAATGTGTGTGAAATGGAGGCCTATCCATATCATACATAGAGGGTCGGGCAATCCACGAGAAGAGAGGGAGGGGTCATAGCTATCAATAGAGTCGAAGAGAGGATCAAGTGGGTGGGTGCGAGATCGATGAAGAGAGCCATCGAAATTGTGTGTGTGTGCAAGTCAAAGATATAGGGCGACTGGCCTACCGGAACGTTAGAGGGCACATGTCA